>NC_090175.1:974840-977340 GCF_024679245.1 Pseudorasbora parva | reverse complement strand
CCTCAGGTGAGCGTTATGGATATTATAGTGGTATATTTACCCTCAGGTGAGCGTTATGAGATATTATAGTGGTATATTTACCCTCAGGTGAGCGTTATGAGATATTATAGTGGTATATTTACCCTCAGGTGAGCGTTATGAGATATTATAGTGGTATATTTACCCTCAGGTGAGCGTTATGAGATATTATAGTGGTATATTTACCCTCAGGTGAGCGTTATGTGATATTATAGTGGTATATTTACCCTCAGGTGAGCGTTATGAGATATTATAGTGGTATATTTACCCTCAGGTGAGCGTTATGGGATATTATAGTGGTATATTTACCCTCAGGTGAGCGTTATGAGATATTATAGTGGTATATTTACCCTCAGGTGAGCGTTATGGGATATTATAGTGGTATATTTACCCTCAGGTGAGCGTTATGAGATATTATAGTGGTATATTTACCCTCAGGTGAGTGTTATGAGATATTATAGTGGTATATTTACCCTCAGGTGAGCGTTATGGGATATTATAGTGGTATATTTACCCTCAGGTGAGCGTTATGAGATATTATAGTGGTATATTTACCCTCAGGTGAGCGTTATGGGATATTATAGTGGTATATTTACCCTCAGGTGAGCGTTATGAGATATTATAGTGGTATATTTACCCTCAGGTGAGCGTTATGAGATATTATAGTGGTATATTTACTCTCAGGTGAGCGTTATGAGATATTATAGTGGTATATTTACCCTCAGGTGAGTGTTATGGGATATTATAGTGGTATATTTACCCTCAGGTGAGTGTTATGAGATATTATAGTGGTATATTTACCCTCAGGTGAGCGTTATGAGATATTATAGTGGTATATTTACCCTCAGGTGAGCGTTATGAGATATTATAGTGGTATATTTACCCTCAGGTGAGCGTTATGAGATATTATAGTGGTATATTTACCCTCAGGTGAGTGTTATGAGATATTATAGTGGTATATTTACCCTCAGGTGAGCGTTATGAGATATTATAGTGGTATATTTACCCTCAGGTGAGTGTTATGAGATATTATAGTGGTATATTTACCCTCAGGTGAGCGTTATGAGATATTATAGTGGTATATTTACCCTCAGGTGAGTGTTATGAGATATTATAGTGGTATATTTACCCTCAGGTGAGTGTTATGAGATATTATAGTGGTATATTTACCCTCAGGTGAGTGTTATGAGATATTATAGTGGTATATTTACCCTCAGGTGAGCGTTATGTGATATTATAGTGGTATATTTACCCTCAGGTGAGCGTTATGGGATATTATAGTGGTATATTTACCCTCAGGTGAGCGTTATGAGATATTATAGTGGTATATTTACCCTCAGGTGAGCGTTATGAGATATTATAGTGGTATATTTACCCTCAGGTGAGTGTTATGAGATATTATAGTGGTATATTTACCCTCAGGTGAGGTTATGAGATATTATAGTGGTATATTTACCCTCAGGTGAGCGTTATGGGATATTATAGTGGTATATTTACCCTCAGGTGAGCGTTATGGGATATTATAGTGGTATATTTACCCTCAGGTGAGCGTTATGAGATATTATAGTGGTATATTTACCCTCAGGTGAGCGTTATGAGATATTATAGTGGTATATTTACCCTCAGGTGAGCGTTATGGGATATTATCAGTGAGATATTTACCCTCAGGTGAGCGTTATGAGATATTATAGTGGTATATTTACCCTCAGGTGAGCGTTATGAGATATTATAGTGGTATATTTACCCTCAGGTGAGCGTTATGAGATATTATAGTGGTATATTTACCCTCAGGTGAGCGTTATGGGATATTATAGTGGTATATTTACCCTCAGGTGAGCGTTATGAGATATTATAGTGGTATATTTACCCTCAGGTGAGCGTTATGGGATATTATAGTGGTATATTTACCCTCAGGTGAGCGTTATGAGATATTATAGTGGTATATTTACCCTCAGGTGAGCGTTATGGGATATTATAGTGGTATATTTACCCTCAGGTGAGCGTTATGAGATATTATAGTGGTATATTTACCCTCAGGTGAGCGTTATGGGATATTATAGTGGTATATTTACCCTCAGGTGAGCGTTATGGGATATTATAGTGGTATATTTACCCTCAGGTGAGCGTTATGAGATATTATAGTGGTATATTTACCCTCAGGTGAGCGTTATGGGATATTATAGTGGTATATTTACCCTCAGGTGAGCGTTATGAGATATTATAGTGGTATATTTACCCTCAGGTGAGCGTTATGGGATATTATAGTGGTATATTTACCCTCAGGTGAGCGTTATGAGATATTATAGTGGTATATTTACCCTCAGGTGAGCGTTATGGGATATTATAGTGGTATATTTACCCTCAGGTGAGCGTTATGAGATATTATAGTGGTATATTTACCCTCAGGTGAGCGTTATGGGATATTATAGTGGTATATTTACCCTCAGGTGAGCGTTATGAGATATTATAGTGGTATATTTAC
>NC_090175.1:947324-974640 GCF_024679245.1 Pseudorasbora parva | reverse complement strand
TTATGGATATTATAGTGGTATATTTACCCTCAGGTGAGCGTTATGGGATATTATAGTGGTATATTTACCCTCAGGTGAGCGTTATGAGATATTATTAGTGGTATATTTACCCTCAGGTGAGCGTTATGAGATATTATAGTGGTATATTTACCCTCAGGTGAGCGTTATGAGATATTATAGTGGTATATTTACCCTCAGGTGAGCGTTATGAGATATTATAGTGGTATATTTACCCTCAGGTGAGCGTTATGAGATATTATAGTGGTATATTTACCCTCAGGTGAGCGTTATGAGATATTATAGTGGTATATTTACCCTCAGGTGAGCGTTATGGGATATTATAGTGGTATATTTACCCTCAGGTGAGCGTTATGGATATTATAGTGGTATATTTACCCTCAGGTGAGCGTTATGAGATATTATAGTGGTATATTTACCCTCAGGTGAGCGTTATGAGATATTATAGTGGTATATTTACCCTCAGGTGAGCGTTATGAGATATTATAGTGGTATATTTACCCTCAGGTGAGCGTTATGGGATATTATAGTGGTATATTTACCCTCAGGTGAGCGTTATGAGATATTATAGTGGTATATTTACCCTCAGGTGAGCGTTATGAGATATTATAGTGGTATATTTACCCTCAGGTGAGCGTTATGAGATATTATAGTGGTATATTTACCCTCAGGTGAGCGTTATGAGATATTATAGTGGTATATTTACCCTCAGGTGAGCGTTATGAGATATTATAGTGGTATATTTACCCTCAGGTGAGCGTTATGAGATATTATAGTGGTATATTTACCCTCAGGTGAGCGTTATGGATATTATAGTGGTATATTTACCCTCAGGTGAGCGTTATGAGATATTATAGTGGTATATTTACCCTCAGGTGAGCGTTATGAGATATTATAGTGGTATATTTACCCTCAGGTGAGCGTTATGAGATATTATAGTGGTATATTTACCCTCAGGTGAGCGTTATGAGATATTATAGTGGTATATTTACCCTCAGGTGAGCGTTATGAGATATTATAGTGGTATATTTACCCTCAGGTGAGCGTTATGAGATATTATAGTGGTATATTTACCCTCAGGTGAGCGTTATGAGATATTATAGTGGTATATTTACCCTCAGGTGAGCGTTATGAGATATTATAGTGGTATATTTACCCTCAGGTGAGCGTTATGAGATATTATAGTGGTATATTTACCCTCAGGTGAGCGTTATGAGATATTATAGTGGTATATTTACCCTCAGGTGAGCGTTATGAGATATTATAGTGGTATATTTACCCTCAGGTGAGCGTTATGAGATATTATAGTGGTATATTTACCCTCAGGTGAGTGTTATGAGATATTATAGTGGTATATTTACCCTCAGGTGAGCGTTATGAGATATTATAGTGGTATATTTACCCTCAGGTGAGCGTTATGAGATATTATAGTGGTATATTTACCCTCAGGTGAGCGTTATGAGATATTATAGTGGTATATTTACCCTCAGGTGAGTGTTATGAGATATTATAGTGGTATATTTACCCTCAGGTGAGCGTTATGAGATATTATAGTGGTATATTTACCCTCAGGTGAGCGTTATGAGATATTATAGTGGTATATTTACCCTCAGGTGAGCGTTATGAGATATTATAGTGGTATATTTACCCTCAGGTGAGCGTTATGAGATATTATAGTGGTATATTTACCCTCAGGTGAGCGTTATGAGATATTATAGTGGTATATTTACCCTCAGGTGAGTGTTATGAGATATTATAGTGGTATATTTACCCTCAGGTGAGCGTTATGGGATATTATAGTGGTATATTTACCCTCAGGTGAGCGTTATGGGATATTATAGTGGTATATTTACCCTCAGGTGAGCGTTATGAGATATTATAGTGGTATATTTACCCTCAGGTGAGCGTTATGAGATATTATAGTGGTATATTTACCCTCAGGTGAGCGTTATGGGATATTATAGTGGTATATTTACCCTCAGGTGAGCGTTATGGGATATTATAGTGGTATATTTACCCTCAGGTGAGCGTTATGAGATATTATAGTGGTATATTTACCCTCAGGTGAGCGTTATGAGATATTATAGTGGTATATTTACCCTCAGGTGAGCGTTATGTGATATTATAGTGGTATATTTACCCTCAGGTGAGCGTTATGAGATATTATAGTGGTATATTTACCCTCAGGTGAGCGTTATGGGATATTATAGTGGTATATTTACCCTCAGGTGAGCGTTATGAGATATTATAGTGGTATATTTACCCTCAGGTGAGCGTTATGGATATTATAGTGGTATATTTACCCTCAGGTGAGCGTTATGAGATATTATAGTGGTATATTTACCCTCAGGTGAGCGTTATGGATATTATAGTGGTATATTTACCCTCAGGTGAGCGTTATGAGATATTATAGTGGTATATTTACCCTCAGGTGAGCGTTATGAGATATTATAGTGGTATATTTACCCTCAGGTGAGCGTTATGGGATATTATAGTGGTATATTTACCCTCACGTGAGCGTTATGGGATATTATAGTGGTATATTTACCCTCAGGTGAGCGTTATGGGATATTATAGTGGTATATTTACCCTCAGGTGAGCGTTATGAGATATTATAGTGGTATATTTACCCTCAGGTGAGCGTTATGGATATTATAGTGGTATATTTACCCTCAGGTGAGCGTTATGAGATATTATAGTGGTATATTTACCCTCAGGTGAGCGTTATGGGATATTATAGTGGTATATTTACCCTCAGGTGAGCGTTATGAGATATTATAGTGGTATATTTACCCTCAGGTGAGCGTTATGAGATATTATAGTGGTATATTTACCCTCAGGTGAGCGTTATGAGATATTATAGTGGTATATTTACCCTCAGGTGAGCGTTATGAGATATTATAGTGGTATATTTACCCTCAGGTGAGCGTTATGAGATATTATAGTGGTATATTTACCCTCAGGTGAGCGTTATGAGATATTATAGTGGTATATTTACCCTCAGGTGAGCGTTATGAGATATTATAGTGGTATATTTACCCTCAGGTGAGTGTTATGAGATATTATAGTGGTATATTTACCCTCAGGTGAGCGTTATGGGATATTATAGTGGTATATTTACCCTCAGGTGAGCGTTATGAGATATTATAGTGGTATATTTACCCTCAGGTGAGCGTTATGAGATATTATAGTGGTATATTTACCCTCAGGTGAGCGTTATGAGATATTATAGTGGTATATTTACCCTCAGGTGAGCGTTATGAGATATTATAGTGGTATATTTACCCTCAGGTGAGCGTTATGAGATATTATAGTGGTATATTTACCCTCAGGTGAGCGTTATGAGATATTATAGTGGTATATTTACCCTCAGGTGAGCGTTATGAGATATTATAGTGGTATATTTACCCTCAGGTGAGCGTTATGGGATATTATAGTGGTATATTTACCCTCAGGTGAGCGTTATGAGATATTATAGTGGTATATTTACCCTCAGGTGAGCGTTATGAGATATTATAGTGGTATATTTACCCTCAGGTGAGCGTTATGGGATATTATAGTGGTATATTTACCCTCAGGTGAGCGTTATGAGATATTATAGTGGTATATTTACCCTCAGGTGAGCGTTATGAGATATTATAGTGGTATATTTACCCTCAGGTGAGCGTTATGAGATATTATAGTGATATATTTACCCTCAGGTGAGCGTTATGAGATATTATAGTGGTATATTTACCCTCAGGTGAGCGTTATGGGATATTATAGTGGTATATTTACCCTCAGGTGAGTGTTATGAGATATTATAGTGGTATATTTACCCTCAGGTGAGTGTTATGAGATATTATAGTGGTATATTTACCCTCAGGTGAGCGTTATGAGATATTATAGTGGTATATTTACCCTCAGGTGAGTGTTATGGATATTATAGTGGTATATTTACCCTCACGTGAGCGTTATGGGATATTATAGTGGTATATTTACCCTCAGGTGAGCGTTATGGGATATTATAGTGGTATATTTACCCTCAGGTGAGCGTTATGGGCAGTATGAGAGCGCAGGTGAGCGTTATGTGATATTATAGTGGTATATTTACCCTCAGGTGAGTGTTATGGGATATTATAGTGGTATATTTACCCTCAGGTGAGCGTTATGAGATATTATAGTGGTATATTTACCCTCAGGTGAGCGTTATGAGATATTATAGTGGTATATTTACCCTCAGGTGAGCGTTATGGGATATTATAGTGGTATATTTACCCTCAGGTGAGCGTTATGGGATATTATAGTGGTATATTTACCCTCAGGTGAGCGTTATGAGATATTATAGTGGTATATTTACCCTCAGGTGAGCGTTATGAGATATTATAGTGGTATATTTACCCTCAGGTGAGCGTTATGAGATATTATAGTGGTATATTTACCCTCAGGTGAGCGTTATGAGATATTATAGTGGTATATTTACCCTCAGGTGAGTGTTATGAGATATTATAGTGGTATATTTACCCTCAGGTGAGCGTTATGGGATATTATAGTGGTATATTTACCCTCAGGTGAGCGTTATGAGATATTATAGTGGTATATTTACCCTCAGGTGAGCGTTATGAGATATTATAGTGGTATATTTACCCGCAGGTGAGTGTTATGAGATATTATAGTGGTATATTTACCCTCAGGTGAGAGTTATGAGATATTATAGTGGTATATTTACCCGCAGGTGAGTGTTATGGGCAGTATGAGAGCGCAGGAGAGCAGAATGGCTCCACAGCACAGCTCGGGTCTCCTCATCATCTGATCCGCCACCCGCCGGAGCTGAGCCCGAACCCGCTGCAGCATCACCGAGACCCGCTACGGAGAACTGCTCATCCCGGAGAACCGAAGCCTTAACGGAGGCTCAGAGAGAAACACACACACACACCGACCAACCGCTCAAACACACGTCACGCTTCCGCCTTGCCGGAGGGGCGGGGCCACGGCGAGGGAGCGTCTCGAAACTACACACAGACACACACACACACACACACACACACACACACACCGGTTCACCGTTTCTATAGTTCACATCAGTTCATTAAAGTGTGAACAGATGAACGACTATATGGGAGCGTCCTGGTTTAAAACTGATGCTCTTTAGAAAGCCTGGCTGGCTGTGCTGGAAATATGGCACCCTTCGCGAACTCTGGTTATTTGAGACGAGCTATGGACATTTTCGGGGACAGAACAGCACAAACTGGAACTGTGTACAGCAAACGGGCCACCTTTAATGACCAACATATCCTAATTACAAATGCAGCGAGGACAGAAGTGCGCTAACTCACAGCAGCTGCTGTGTGGATTATACACGGGGTTAACTGTACAGTGGTTATATCACCGGCAGGTGGCGCTGCCGGACAGGCTGACAGTGAACTACACACACATCTCAACTACACACACCATAAACAATCACACAATACACATTATTTCTGCTTAAAATACGCCGAACATGCAAAATATCAACTAAGGAAAGCAAGTCATTTTTAAGCACAAAACACAAACAGTTGAGCAAGTTAGGTCTATAAACTTAAACATTAAATACAATTATAAAATGTTAATATTTGTACACTAGTTGTATTTATAATATATTTGTTTTATTTATGCAATGTGTTTTAGTAAAGTTTTAATTTTGTTACGATGTTGTTTTGAACCGCATGGATTGACTTTTGTTTGTTTGTTTGTGAGTGTGGTGAATTTTAAAACCAGACCAAAAATCCTATCAAACTAAATCATAATAATCATTATCATGATAATTAACATCACTGTCTCTGTTGTTTAATGAACAGATAATAATGCATGATTGCAGTGATAACTTATTCAAATAAGAAATGTCCCTAACTCTGGCCACATTAATGTGAACACACACACACACACACCCCTAACTCTGGCCACATTAATGTGAACACACACACACACACACACCCCTAACTCTGGCCACATTAATGTGAACACACACACACACACCCCTAACTCTGGCCACATTAATGTGAACACACACACACACACACCCCTAACTCTGGCCACATTAATGTGAACACACACACACACACACACCCCTAACTCTGGCCACATTAATGTGAACACACACACACACACCCCTAACTCTGGCCACATTAATGTGAACACAGACAGACACACACACACCCCTAACTCTGGCCACATTAATGTGAACACACACACACACACACACCCCTAACTCTGGCCACATTAATGTGAACACACACACACACACCCCTAACTCTGGCCACATTAATGTGAACACACACACACACACACCCCTAACTCTGGCCACATTAATGTGAACACACACACACACACACACCCCTAACTCTGGCCACATTAATGTGAACACACACACACACACCCCTAACTCTGGCCACATTAATGTGAACACAGACAGACACACACACACCCCTAACTCTGGCCACATTAATGTGAACACACACACACACACACACCCCTAACTCTGGCCACATTAATGTGAACACACACACACACACCCCTAACTCTGGCCACATTAATGTGAACACAGACAGACACACACACACCCCTAACTCTGGCCACATTAATGTGAACACACACACACACACACCCCTAACTCTGGCCACATTAATGTGAACACAGACAGACACACACACACCCCTAACTCTGGCCACATTAATGTGAACACAGACAGACACACACACACCCCTAACTCTGGCCACATTAATGTGAACACACACACACACATGCGTCTCCGTCCTCAGCCTTACGTCACTGCTCATTCGTCTTCAGGTCCTCAGATATTAACGTTATAATAATATATTCCCACACAGCGGCGCGGTTTATGGGTTCTGCTCTCAGGTCATTTTTAGACGTTTTAATGACAGATGTGTGTAGTAATATGTATTGTCCTGATTTAAAAGCCCTTTAAATTAATAAAATGACAGTTCATATGTAATGCTATCGGATGCTGTGTTGCATGTTTCTAATATTTACACACTTCTGACCAAAACAGCCGATCATTTGCCCAGCAAACTGTGTTTGAAGGAAACTTTATACCAGTTATTTTGGTCTAGGGGTGTGCCATATCACACCGTCCACGATAATACGGTATACATGTTTACATGATAAAAAGTGTCATGTGACGATATCAACGATATCACGGCGGCGGCGTGAGCTCCAGTCGGTACGGCGCAGATCCAGATCTTCTCTCTGTTATAGCCAATAGCATCTCTCCACACTGGCGTATCCTTTTCTCTGTTATAGCCAATAGCATCTCTCCACACTGGCGTATCTTTATTTCTGTTCATATGATATCACAAAAGAGCCACACAACAAACCCAATACATTCTTTTTTTATTAATAGAAAAATATTTCAAAAAAAAATATATATCATACCGTTTTTTAACAATCATTTTTGCGCTAACATCAGAACCTTCATGTCATTTTTCACAACTAATATTTATTAAATATTTCATATTTAAAGGAGCTGTGTGTAAGGAATGTATTTCAGTCAATCATAAAATGGCCCTGATATGTCTCTAGACTTTAATAAATCAAGTTAATGTTAAAGGGGGGGGGGGGGGGTGAAATGCTGTTTCCTGCACACTGAGCTTTCCACTGTTAAAGACTCGGATTCCCATCCTAAACACAGACAAAGTTTCAGAAACTAATGTTGGACGTTTGATGGAGTATTTCTGTGTTAAAAATACTCCTTCCGGTTTCTCACAAGTGTCGGACAGTTTTTTTCGAGTATGGGTCGGCTTGACGTTAATAGAGCGGAAGGTCCTTGTATGGGCCGTACGGGCTCTTCTCCCGGTAGGGTGCGCGCGCGTGACTAGAGCGAGAGAGGAAACGCACGCCCATACACACTCTCAGCTGCAGATCCAGTCGTCCGTGAACACTTCTGTCGTTATAGTCCGCGCCGCGCTCCACTTTATTCCTATGGGTGACGTCGAGCGACTTCAACGCTTCAGCACAGCATTCTGGGAAGGCAGCGCTGCATTTGAACCGATTTGAACGCAGAAATGACGGGAAGCTTCACAACATCGCTTCAGTCGCGTCTCAAAGTGGATCTCCACGGTCACTGCTGTCAGGACTTCACCAAATCATACCAAAGAAGTGTGTTTCTGCCGGAGCGGTCCCAGCGATAAAGGTTCGGTCCTGCTTTGGAAGCAGCCGGTGAGTTAAACTGCTTCAGATGTCTGTGCTGTCGGCTATCGTCGCGTGAGTAAACATCAGTAAACGACACGATCGCGTGCTTCGTCATTCAAATGCGCTAACAGACTCCATTGCTGTTCTCTGTATAACGTTACACTAGTCTGACGTGCAAAACCGTTTTGCTTGCTACTACTAAGGTTTAGTCGCATACAATAGTCCATTAACCGAATCATGTCCTCATAAACTGCGAGTAAACACACACAAATGTTGACAGGCCACTAAATACAGGCCATTCCACAAAGACGGACGTCCTGCTGCTGCTTCTCCTGTTCAGTTTATTTCAGCCTCCGGATCTGATTCTGGATCATTATCTGTATTAGCTGAGATAGCGATGGGCTTCCCCACGCTTGAGGACGTCACCGCATTGCGCGCTCGTCATTCTTTAGCTCCGCCCACTCGATACGCCTTGCCATTCTTTAGCTCCGCCCACTCGATACACCTTGTCATTCTTTAGCTCCGCCCACTCGATACGCCTCATCAGTCTTTAGCTCCGCCCACACGATACGCCTCGTCATTCTTTAGCTCCGCCCACACGATACGCCTCGTCATTCTTTAGCTCCGCCCACTCGATATGCCTCGTCATTCTTTAGCTCCGCCCACACGATACGCCTCCAGGCGCTCGGTTTTTTCCGGAAAGACTCGGTACAGCCCATATTTCTTTTATAAATATAATAAAACTAAAGACTTTACGGAGATATGAAGGACGCAATACTACTCTATAGGTACTCAAGACTGACATGAGATTGACTGAAACTGAGTGTTTCACCCCCCCTTAAAACTCTTCTATCACTGACAGCAGTAGTCCGGCAGGATATTGTTATTATAAAGCTCCACCTGTCGACCAATCAGGAGTCAGTAGTGTTTTGGGTTGCCAGATCTGCTCTAGTTAGCACAGCTGCAGATCATAGACCGTAAAAAATATGGACGACTCGACATCGTCCGTTTCCGCTTGCCAGATGTGAAGCTTTCGAGCGGCCTGCACGCCGCGGACATCTCGGGACCGACTCTGCACAGTAGAGCGCAGGAAGTAGAGCAGGAAGTAGAGCAGGAAGTACAGCTGCGATATCGACGTCACACACTCTTGTTTTTATAGCATCAGATAACGAACTAAAACTAAACTTATTTTAAAAACGAACACTTGCAATGAAATCATCGTGATGATAACTGCCTTCAGTGACATAAACTCACTTTGGGGAAAATATTTGAGGTGTAATTTTATTGTTTAGTTTGCCTCGCGTCCATTAGAAAACACAGAGGGGCGGCTATACTGGGCCCGGCCACCGGGGGGCGATGGAGGCGCGGAGGCTTCAGTATCTGAGAGGAAGACTGCAGGCCTGCTGCTGATCTACAAACGCTCTGCTGACCCTGCAGCCAATCTGGCAACCTCGAGTCAGGGGGAGGGGGAGGGGCATACACCTGCAGTACCAGTGCTGGCCACAGTCTCACACACACTTCCTTTAACAACTGCACTCAAACCTACACAGTGAAACTATGGGTGTGTTGTGTGTAGATGTAAAGTATTTCATGATAAATGCGTTATCCTTTTCCTTCCCTTCATCGGAGATATGTATGTTTATGTATATGTGTGTGTGTATATGTGTATGTTTATGTATGTGTGTGTGTATATGTGTATGTTTATGTATGTGTGTGTGTATATGTATGTAAATGTATATATGTGTGTGTATGTATGATGCGTATCTAGTGTACATATGGATGTCTATAAATTAAAACTACATTGTATATTATTGTTAGTGTATTATTTTAGTGTCGGTTAAATCTAGTGTATATTGTGGTGTGAATAACAGCGCTCACACTGCGTGTGTTAGTTATTGTATATTGTTTAATGCTACTGTGCATCAGATGTGTGTGATGTCTGCTGTAACCGTGGTCTCGTCATGACCGTGGTCTCGTCATGACCGTGGTGGTCTCGTCATGACCGTGGTCTCGTCATGACTGTGGTGGTCTCGTCATGACCGTGGTCTCGTCATGACCGTGGTCTCGTCATGACCGTGGTCTCGATATGACCGTGGTCTCGTCATGACCGTGGTCTCGTCTTGACCGTGGTCTCGTCATGACCGTGGTCTCGTCATGACCGTGGTCTCGATATGACCGTGGTGGTCTCGTCATGACCGTGGTGGTCTCGTCATGACCGTGGTCTCGTCATGACCGTGGTCTCGTCATGACTGTGGTGGTCTCGTCATGACCGTGGTGGTCTCGTCATGACCGTGGTCTCGATATGACCGTGGTCTCGTCATGACCGTGGTCTCGATGTGACCGTGGTCTCGTCATGACCGTGATCTGGTCATGACTGTGGTCTCGTCATGACCGTGGTCTCGTCATGACCGTGGTCTCGATATGACCATGGTCTCGTCATGACCGTGGTCTCGTCATGACCGTGGTCTCTACATGACTGTGGTCTTGATATGACCGGGGTCTCGTCATGACCGTGGTCTCGTCATGACCGTGGTCTCGATATGACCGTGGTCTCGTCATGACCGTGGTCTCGATATGACCGTGGTCTCGTCATGACTGTGGTGGTCTCGTCATGACCGTGGTCTCGATATGACCGTGGTCTCGTCATGACCGTGGTCTCGTCATGACCGTGGTCTCGTCATGACTGTGGTCTCGATATGACAGTGGTCTCGTCATGACTGTGGTCTCGATATGACCGTGGTCTCGTCATGACCGTGGTCTCGTCATGACCGTGGTCTCATCATGACCGTGGTCTTGTCATGACTGTGGTCTCGATATGACCGTGGTCTCATCATGACCGTGGTCTCGTCATGACTGTGGTCTCGATATGACCGTGGTCTCGTCGTGACTGTGGTCTCGTCATGACCGTGGTCTCGTCATGACCGTGGTCTCGATATGACCATGGTCTCGTCATGACCGTGGTCTCGTCATGACCGTGGTCTCTACATGACTGTGGTCTCGATATGACCGTGGTCTCGTCATGACCGTGGTCTCGTCATGACCGTGGTCTCGTCATGACCGTGGTCTCGATATGACCGTGGTCTCGTCATGACCGGGGTCTCGTCATGACCGTGGTCTCGTCATGACCGTGGTCTCGATATGACCGTGGTCTCGTCATGACCGTGGTCTCGTCATGACCGTGGTCTCGTCATGACCGTGGTCTCGATATGACCGTGGTCTCGTCATGACCGTGGTCTCGTCATGACCGTGGTCTCGTCATGACTGTGGTCTCGATATGACAGTGGTCTCGTCATGACTGTGGTCTCGATATGACCGTGGTCTCGTCATGACCGTGGTCTCATCATGACCGTGGTCTTGTCATGACTGTGGTCTCGATATGACCGTGGTCTCATCATGACCGTGGTCTCGTCATGACTGTGGTCTCGATATGACCGTGGTCTCGTCGTGACTGTGGTCTCGATATGACCGTGGTCTCATCATGACCGTGGTCTCATCATGACCGTGGTCTCGTCATGACTGTGGTCTCGATATGACCGTGGTCTCATCATGACCGTGGTCTCGTCATGACTGTGGTCTCGATATGACCGTGGTCTCGTCATGACCGTGGTCTCGTCATGACCGTGGTCTCATCATGACCGTGGTCTTGTCATGACTGTGGTCTCGATATGACCGTGGTCTCATCATGACCGTGGTCTCGTCATGACTGTGGTCTCGATATGACCGTGGTCTCGTCGTGACTGGGGTCTCGATATGACCGTGGTCTCATCATGACCGTGGTCTCGTCATGACTGTGGTCTCGATATGACCGTGGTCTCGTCATGACTGTGGTCTCGATATGACCGTGGTCTCGTCATGACTGTGGTCTCGTCATGACCGTGGTCTCGTCGTGACTGTGGTCTCATCATGACCGTGGTCTTGTCATGACTGTGGTCTCGTCATGACCGTGGTCTCGTCATGACTGTGGTCTCGTCATGACCGTGGTCTCGTCATGACTGTGGTCTCGTCATGACCGTGGTCTCGTCATGACTGTGGTCTCGTCATGACCGTGGTCTCGTCATGACTGTGGTCTCGATATGACCGTGGTCTCGTCATGACCGTGGTCTCGTCATGACCGTGGTCTCGTCATGACCGTGGTGGTCTCGTCATGACCGTGGTCTCGTCATGACCGTGGTCTCGTCATGACCGTGGTGGTCTCGTCATGACCGTGGTGGTCTCGTCATGACCGTGGTGGTCTCGTCATGACTGTGGTCTCGATATGACCGTGGTCTCGTCATGACCGTGGTCTCGTCATGACTGTGGTCTCGATATGACCGTGGTCTCGATATGACCGTGGTCTCATCATGACCGTGGTCTTGTCATGACTGTGGTCTCGTCATGACTGTGGTCTCGATATGACCGTGGGCTCGTCATGACCGTGGTCTCGTCATGACCGTGGTCTCGTCATGACCATGGTGCGCGGAGCTACACCCAGGATCTTCACCACTAGAGCACCTGTGGAAGAGATCTGATCTGATCTGAGCCAATGATTCTGCAAACGCAAGGCTTCTTCAAAGATAGTTTACAGCACTGGACAGTCTGTTATAAGTGCGTCTAGAGCTGCTGAAATTATTGACACCATGATTGTAAAAACTGTAATATATAAATATATTTTCTTCCCCCAGATTATTAAAAGAATAAAATCAAGTTATAAAAATAAACATGTATAATTTAACTGAATTGCACTTAATTGTGTGAATAACTGATGGCACTATAAAAGTGAATATAATAAACCGATTCCAGAAACGTTAGGACACTGTAGAAATTGTGAATAAAAACAGAATGATGTGGATTTTACTCAGAATGCAACAGAGATGACATATCAAATGTTTAAACTGAGAACATTTATAATTTTAATGCGAAAATAAGTTGCTTTTAAATTTAATCTCAGGAAAGTTTGTGCCGTGGCCATGTTTCCCGCTGTGTGTCATCCCCTCTTCTGTTTATATCAGTCTGCAAACGTCTGGGACTGAGGAGACGACAGGCTCGAGTTTAGGAAGAGGAGTGTTGGCCCATTCTTCTCTAATTCAGGCTTCTAGCTGCTCTTGGGTTGTCCTTGTCCTCTTTACTCCGGATGACATGGCGTCCCCAAAAGAACTTCACATGTTGGTTCGTCCAGATCAGTTTTCCGCTTCGCCTCCGTCCGTTTTAAATGAGCCTTGGCCCAGAGGAAACGCCTGCGCTTCTGGATCATGTTTAGATATGGCTTCTTCTTTGACCTGTAGAGTTTTAGCCGGTGACGGCGAATGGCACGGTGGATTGTGTTCACCAATGTTTCCTGGAATTTGTACAATGTCCCAACTTTTGGAATCGGGTTTCTAAAACAGAAAGGTGATTGTAGCAGTAAAGTATGATTTGGGTTTAATCTCCAGTGAATGCAGGACCTGAAGAGACTTCATATTAAATGTGTCTGTCCAGTGCGTGTGTGTGTGTGTGTGTGTGTGCGTGTGTGTGTGTGTGTGTGTGTGTGTGTGTGTGTGTGTGTGTGTGTGTGTCAGGGCCTCTGCTGTGCGTCCATACGCTGGAGTGTTTGCTTCACCAGCACTGCAGTGTAGAAGGGGAGGATATACAGCTGGGTGTAGAACTCAATATTAATGATAAACAGAGGGAGCAGTGGCCACAGCAGCACAAACACAGATGAGGTCAACATCACTGCAAACACATGAAGCCAAAGCAGCTTAGGAAGTGTCCTGCAAACACACACACACAAACACACACACACAGTCTTCAGAAATCTCATAGGACAGAATCAAACGGCTCTTCTGTCACACTCAATAAATATGTTAATGGTGTGTTTATACACTGATCAGGCATAAGATACGAGGCGGAGCCTCCATGGATCGGACTTGTTTGTTCGGCTCATCCCACAGATGCTGGATTGGATTGAGATCTGGGGAATCTGAAGGCCGAGTCAACGCCTCAAACTGGTTGATGTGCTCCTCAAACCATTCCTGAAGCATTTGTGCTTTGTGTCAGGAGCATTATCTTGCTGGAAGAGCCATCATGCCTTGATGGAGTTTCGGTTCCTTTGGTCGCCTTTGGCTTGGCTTGCTCAGTTGGGGACACTAACATTATGATCAAAGTTATTCTACTAAATATACAAATAACATTAATTAATTAGATCTTATTAAGTTCTATAAACTACCGTAATTCCTCAAATAATGACCGGGGCCTTTATTTACCTGAACCGCCAATGGGAACTGGCTTTTATTTGAAGCAGGCTTTATTAGGGGCAGGCCTGTATTTCTAATTCCATCTGTTTGAAAAATAAATGCTTTAAATAAACCGTTTTAAATTTAAAGTGATCGTTCAAGTGGACAAATATACATTTTTTTAAGACACATTTGCAAAAATATCACCATAAAACAACAGCCAGAAAGGCGACAAAGCCATTTGTGTCAGAAGTACGGTAGCCTAATCGGTAACCACAACTGAGTCAGTTTGGAAAATGTAAAATGTTTATTCCTAATTCCTATAGCCTATAGGTTGCGGTCGCATGTGAGGTTATTTTGCCGCTGTCAGTATCAACAGTTTCCGCATATGCTGAGGACTCATCGTTGTCATCATCAGACAGCCGAAAAGCTGATCATGATTTTTTTTTTGTGTGTGTGTGCAAATAAATTATTGATAACACACTTACACACTTATTAATTAATTTAATTCAATAATAAAAATTTTAAATAAAGGATGAGGCTTGGAGGCCCCCTAGAGGTCGGAGGTAAATCCGGCCTTGATTGAGACGCAGGCATTGTGAAGAGCGATATCTGTAGCCTGCTTGACACGGCCTTTTCACAGACGTCGCATCTCTCATAGACTATTTAAAATGGCATATATGCATCCATTATATTCTCAATTTAATGTACAGAGCAATCCCTGCAAAGTTTTTAGGTTAACTTTAGAAGAGGATTAGTGTGTGTCGCACTGCATGACTGGCATCGGGGCGCGTGGCATCAGGATGGTTTCGCTCCATCGTGATGCCGGCCAGCCGTCACGACACAGCCCTACTGAACATTACGATGAACCTGAATGCCCATTATATGAAAGGCATTTAGGAGATTATCCACACATTTTCCCCCGGCCTTAATTTGAGACCAGCCTTTATGTGTTCGTGCTGACCACGCCCCCGGCCACTATCAGAGGCCTGGCGTGTAATTGACTACAGGCTTTTATTTGAGGAAATACGGTATAATACTGATCAGCCAACATTGTCTCTCTATGATAAATTAAAATAAGCTGATAACATCACTGTTTACTCCAGAACGACTGTACAGCCAAATCTAATTCTGCTGCAGTATTGTCCTGTTTAACACTGAAGCTGCTCTGACACAATCGGCATTGGGAAAGCGCGATATAAATAAAGTTGTTGATTGAAAGTTGATTGATTGCTTCGTGGTCCAGTTCTGATGCTCACGTGCCACTGTTGGTGCTTTCGGCGGGGTCAGGGATCAGAGGACCTTTCTATCAGAACCAGCATTAACTTGTGGAGCAGTTTGAGCTCCAGTAGCTCGTCTGTTTGATCGGACCCCACGGGCCAGCCTTCGCTCCCCACGGTCATCAATGAGCCTTGGCCGCCCATGACCCTGTGGCCGGTTCTCCACTGGTCCTTCCTTGGAGCACTTTTGATAGATACTGACCACTGCAGACCGGGAACAGCCCACAAGAGCTGCAGTTTTGGAGATGCTCTGACCCAGTCGTCTAGCCGTAACAATTTGGCCCGTATCAAAATCCTTACGCTTGCTGCCTAATATATCCCACCCACTAACAGGAGTCGTGATGAAGAGATCATCAGTGTTATTCACTTCACCTGTTATAATGTTATGCCTGATCGGTGTATGTGTGTTCGCACCTCATCTCTCCTCTTGTCCATAATGTCCAGAAGAAACAGACGTCCAACACTGACAGTAACGCGGCATGAGCGATGACGACGCCTGCCGTCCAATAATGAACGCTCAGCCAGTGCCAGGCGAACGCAGCCAACAGCTGATGCGGCAACAGGAAGAACATCAGAAGAAACTCCGCCCACTGCCACCAGCCCGGCTGATCCTGTAGCGGCATAGAGAAAGAGTCACGACTAAACCGTGAGAGTCTCTCTCACACACACACACAGTCAGTGACGCACCAGCTGCGTGTTGGACGGGCAGACGGTGTGTATGAAGGGCAGAAAGGTGTTGTCATAATCAAACAGGTACAGGTAGAGCAGCGTCAGACGCGGACAGCTCTTCAGACCGATCAGCAGAAACAGAGTCTTGCCTAGATTCAGCTCCTAAAGACAGAGAGAGAGAGAGAGAGAGAGAGAGAGAGAGAGACAGACAGACAGACAGACAGACAGACAGACAGACAGAGATTATGCTGAACAATCTTACTGTGTTCAACAGACACAGAAGCTTTAATGACTTCAGTTCTGAGGGAAACCTGATTTTAGGGCTGTCACGATTCCTCGATTAAATTTGTGCATTCGGTTTTAATTCTTGATTGCAATTTACCTGTGTCGGTTAACTGGCAAAAAAAAACTAAACTGGCACATTCCATGGAAGAGAATCCATGAACTGCATTATTATAATGCTTGCTAAGGCTGCACGATATTGTGCCGTCATGTGCTTTCCCAGAACAAATACAGGAGATCCAGTTCACAAATGCCCAAAGTTTGCCACTTATTTCCAGATTGTTTACAACTTAAAACACGGGTATCAGGAGGCATCCCAACTTCTCCAAAAACAATAAAAAACGAAGGAGACAGTCTATATTTTCCCCTAGCAGCTCACTACTATCGTCAATTATTTTCTCGCTTTTCTTGTCCATTAGAGAGGGGAAATCTCAAACTGCAGCTCAGGCCTCAAGGGGGTGGGAGCCAAGCACTCCGCATCCGGACTCATACGGTTATGCTTCCGCCACTCAAACAATGACCAAGGCTGATTGTAAGATCTTCAAGTGCCTCCAAACCAGACCGACCAGGAAGAACCCCAGACTTTCCTGATAGCTCCTCCAGGAGCCCGGATCAAAGGGTCACCCTATTCACAGCTCACTGAGGTTCCCCATCAATTGCCCAATGCTGTGTTTAGCTCCCCCAGGAGCCCAGATCAAAGGGTCACCCTATTCACAGCTCACTAAGGTTCCCCATCAATTGCCCAATGCTGTGTTCAGCTCCTCCAGGAGCCCGGATCAAAGGGTCACCCTATTCACAGCTCACTGAGGTTCCCCATCAATTACCCAATGCTGTGTTCAGCTCCCCCAGGAGCCCAGATCAAAGGGTAACCCTATTCACAGCTCACTGGGGTTTCCCATCAATTGCCCAATGCTGTGTTCAGCTCCTCCAGGAGCCTGGATCAAAGGGTCACCCTATTCACAGCTCACTGAGGTTCCCATCAATTGCCCAATGCTGTGTTCAGCTCCTCCAGGAGCCCGGATCAAAGGGTCAACCTATTCACAGCTCACTGAGGTTCCCCATCAATTGCCCAATGCTGTGTTCAGCTCCTCCAGGAGCCCAGATCAAAGGGTCACCCTATTCACAGCTCACTCAGGTTCCCCATCAATTGCCCAATGCTGTGTTCAGCTCCTCTAGGAGCCCGGATCAAAGGGTCACCCTATTCACAGCTCACTGAGGTTCCCCATCAATTGCCTGATGCTGTGTTCAGCTCCTCTAGGAGCCCGGATCAAAGGGTCACCCTATTCACAGCTCACTGAGGTTCCCCATCAATTGCCCAATGCTGTGTTCAGCTCCTCCAGGAGCCCGGATCAAAGGGTCACCCTATTCACAGCTCACTGAGGTTCCCCATCAATTGCCCAATGCTGTGTTCAGCTCCTCCAGGAGCCCAGATCAAAGGGTCACCCTATTCACAGCTCACTCAGGTTCCCCATCAATTGCCCAATGCTGTGTTCAGCTCCTCTAGGAGCCCGGATCAAAGGGTCACCCTATTCACAGCTCACTGAGGTTTCCCATCAATTGCCCAATGCTGTGTTCAGCTCCTCCAGGAGCCCGGATCAAAGGGTCACCCTATTCACAGCTCACTGAGGTTCCCCATCAATTGCCCAATGCTGTGTTCAGCTCCTCTAGGAGCCCGGATCAAAGGGTCACCCTATTCACAGCTCACTGAGGTTCCCCATCAATTGCCCAATGCTGTGTTTAGCTCCCCCAGGAGCCCAGATCAAAGGGTCACCCTATTCACAGCTCACTAAGGTTCCCCATCAATTGCCCAATGCTGTGTTCAGCTCCTCCAGGAGCCCGGATCAAAGGGTCACCCTATTCACAGCTCACTGAGGTTCCCCATCAATTACCCAATGCTGTGTTCAGCTCCCCCAGGAGCCCAGATCAAAGGGTAACCCTATTCACAGCTCACTGGGGTTTCCCATCAATTGCCCAATGCTGTGTTCAGCTCCTCCAGGAGCCTGGATCAAAGGGTCACCCTATTCACAGCTCACTGAGGTTCCCATCAATTGCCCAATGCTGTGTTCAGCTCCTCCAGGAGCCCGGATCAAAGGGTCACCCTATTCACAGCTCACTGAGGTTCCCCATCAATTGCCTCATGCTGTGTTCAGCTCCTCCAGGAGCCTGGATCAAAGGGTCACCCTATTCACAGCTCACTGAGGTTCCCCATCAATTGCCTCATGCTGTGTTCAGCTCCTCCAGGAGCCCGGATCAAAGGGTCACCCTATTCACAGCTCACTGAGGTTCCCCATCAATTGCCCAATGCTGTGTTCAGCTCCTCCAGGAGCCCAGATCAAAGGGTCACCCTATTCACAGCTCACTCAGGTTCCCCATCAATTGCCCAATGCTGTGTTCAGCTCCTCCAGGAGCCCAGATCAAAGGGTCACCCTATTCACAGCTCACTCAGGTTCCCCATCAATTGCCCAATGCTGTGTTCAGCTCCTCCAGGAGTCTGGATCGAAGGGTCACCCTATTCACAGCTCACTGAGGTTCCCCATCAATTGCCCATTGCTGTGTTCAGCTCCTCCAGGAGCCCGGATCAAAGGGTCACCCTATTCACAGCTCACAGAGGTTCCCCATCAATTGCCTGATGGTGTGTTCAGCTCCTCCAGGAGTCTGGATCAAAGGGTCACCCTATTCACAGCTCACTGAGGTTCCCCATCAATTGCCCAATGCTGTGTTCAGCTCCTCCAGGAGCCCAGATCAAAGGGTCACCCTATTCACAGCTCACTGAGGTTCCCCATCAATTGCCCAATGCTGTGTTCAGCTCCTCCAGGAGCCCGGATCAAAGGGTCACCCTATTCACAGCTCACTGAGGTTCCCCATCAATTGCCCAATGCTGTGTTCAGCTCCTCTAGGAGCCCGGATCAAAGGGTCACCCTATTCACAGCTCACTGAGGTTCCCCATCAATTGCCCGATGCTGTGTTCAGCTCCTCTAGGAGCCCGGATCAAAGGGTCACCCTATTCACAGCTCACTGAGGTTCCCCATCAATTGCCCAATGCTGTGTTTAGCTCCCCCAGGAGCCCAGATCAAAGGGTCACCCTATTCACAGCTCACTAAGGTTCCCCATCAATTGCCCAATGCTGTGTTCAGCTCCTCCAGGAGCCCGGATCAAAGGGTCACCCTATTCACAGCTCACTGAGGTTCCCCATCAATTACCCAATGCTGTGTTCAGCTCCCCCAGGAGCCCAGATCAAAGGGTAACCCTATTCACAGCTCACTGGGGTTTCCCATCAATTGCCCAATGCTGTGTTCAGCTCCTCCAGGAGCCCGGATCAAAGGGTCAACCTATTCACAGCTCACTGAGGTTCCCCATCAATTGCCCAATGCTGTGTTCAGCTCCTCCAGGAGCCCAGATCAAAGGGTCACCCTATTCACAGCTCACTCAGGTTCCCCATCAATTGCCCAATGCTGTGTTCAGCTCCTCTAGGAGCCCGGATCAAAGGGTCACCCTATTCACAGCTCACTGAGGTTCCCCATCAATTGCCCGATGCTGTGTTCAGCTCCTCTAGGAGCCCGGATCAAAGGGTCACCCTATTCACAGCTCACTGAGGTTCCCCATCAATTGCCCAATGCTGTGTTCAGCTCCTCCAGGAGCCCGGATCAAAGGGTCACCCTATTCACAGCTCACTGAGGTTCCCCATCAATTGCCCAATGCTGTGTTCAGCTCCTCCAGGAGCCCAGATCAAAGGGTCACCCTATTCACAGCTCACTCAGGTTCCCCATCAATTGCCCAATGCTGTGTTCAGCTCCTCTAGGAGCCCGGATCAAAGGGTCACCCTATTCACAGCTCACTGAGGTTTCCCATCAATTGCCCAATGCTGTGTTCAGCTCCTCCAGGAGCCTGGATCAAAGGGTCACCCTATTCACAGCTCACTGAGGTTCCCATCAATTGCCCAATGCTGTGTTCAGCTCCTCCAGGAGCCCAGATCAAAGGGTCACCCTATTCACAGCTCACTAAGGTTCCCCATCAATTGCCTCATGCTGTGTTCAGCTCCTCCAGGAGCCCGGATCAAAGGGTCACCCTATTCACAGCTCACTGAGGTTCCCCATCAATTGCCTCATGCTGTGTTCAGCTCCTCCAGGAGCCCGGATCAAAGGGTCACCCTATTCACAGCTCACTGAGGTTCCCCATCAATTGCCCAATGCTGTGTTCAGCTCCTCCAGGAGCCCGGATCAAAGGGTCACCCTATTCACAGCTCACTGAGGTTCCCCATCAATTGCCCAATACTGTGTTCAGCTCCTCCAGGAGCCCAGATCAAAGGGTCACCCTATTCACAGCTCACTCAGGTTCCCCATCAATTGCCCAATGCTGTGTTCAGCTCCTCCAGGAGCCCAGATCAAAGGGTCCCCCTATTCACAGCTCACTCAGGTTCCCCATCAATTGCCCAATGCTGTGTTCAGCTCCTCCAGGAGTCTGGATCGAAGGGTCACCCTATTCACAGCTCACTGAGGTTCCCCATCAATTGCCCATTGCTGTGTTCAGCTCCTCCAGGAGCCCGGATCAAAGGGTCACCCTATTCACAGCTCACAGAGGTTCCCCATCAATTGCCTGATGGTGTGTTCAGCTCCTCCAGGAGTCTGGATCAAAGGGTCACCCTATTCACAGCTCACTGAGGTTCCCCATCAATTGCCCCATGCTGTGTTCAGCTCATCCAGGAGCCTGGATCAAAGGGTCACCCTATTCACAGCTCACTGAGGTTCCCCATCAATTGCCTGATGGTGTGTTCAGCTCCTCCAGGAGCCCGGATCAAAGGGTCACCCTATTCACAGCTCACTGAGGTTCCCCATCAATTGCCTGATGCTGTGTTCAGCTCCTCCAGGAGCCCGGATCAAAGGGTCACCCTATTCACAGCTCACTGAGGTTCCCCCTCAATTGCCCGATGGTGTGTTCAGCTCCTCCAGGAGTTTGGATCAAAATGTCACCCTATTCACAGCTCACTGAGGTTCCCCATCAATTGCCCAATGCTGTGTTCAGCTCTTCCAGGAGCCCGGATCAAAGGGTCACCCTATTCACAGCTCACTGAGGTTCCCCATCAATTGCCTGATGCTGTTTTCAGGTCCTACAGGAGCCTGGATCAAAGGGTCACCCTATTCACAGCTCACTGAGGTTCCCCATCAATTGCCTCATGCTGTGTTCAGCTCCTCCAGGAGCTCGGATCAAAGGGTCACCCTATTCACAGCTCACTGAGGTTCCCCATCAATTGCCTCATGCTGTGTTCAGCTCCTCCAGGAGCTCGGATCAAAGGGTCACCCTATTCACAGCTCACTGAGGTTCCCCATCAATTGCCCAATGCTGTGTTCAGCTCCTCCAGGAGCTCGGATCAAAGGGTCACCCTATTCACAGCTCACTGAGGTTCCCCATCAATTGCCCAATGCTGTGTTCAGCTCCTCCAGGAGCCTGGATCAAAGGGTCACCCTATTCACAGCTCACTGAGGTTCCCCATCCATTGCTCGATGCTGTGTCTTCAGCTCCTCTATGCACAGGATGGGTTCCCTCAGCAGTGTACCATGGTCTTCTGTTCCTGAAGGCTTGTTAGCACAAAGATGGGGTTGACAGTTCTATGCCCAACATGAGGAGCACTGCCATACACCCAGTGGTCTCCTGCACTGCAGTCCAACTTGACTGAACTAACAAGCATTTGTGCTTTGTGTCAGGAGCATTATCCTGCTGGAAGAGCCACAGCCACCAGAATACAGTTTCCATGAAAGGCTGAACATGGTCTCAGCAATGCTTAGGTAGGTGGAGCGTGTCAAAGTAACATCCACATGGATGGAGGACCCAAGGTTTCCCAGCAGAACATTGGCCAAAGCATCACACTGCCTCCGCCGGCTCGCCTTCTTCCCATAGTGCATCCTGGGGCCATATGTTCCCCAGGTAAGCCACACACACACACACACACACACACCCGGCCATCCACGTGATGTAGAAGAACATGTGATTCCTCAGAACAGGCCACCTTCTTCCATTGCTCCGTGGTCCAGTTCTGATGTTCACGTGCCACTGTTGGAGCTTTCGGCGGGGTCAGGGGTCAGCATGGGCACCCTGACTGGTCTGATCGGACCACTCGGCTTGCTTTCGCTCCCCACGGTCATCAATGAGCCTTGGCCGCCCATGACCATGTGGCCGGTTCTCCACTGGTCCTTCCTTGGAGCACTTTTGATAGATACTGACCACTGCAGACCGGGAACAGCCCACAAGAGCTGCAGTTTTGGAGATGCTCTGACCCAGTCGTCTAGCCGTCACAATCTGGCCAAACTCGCTCAAGTCCTTACGCTTGCACATTTCTGAGGACAAAATTGTCACTTTTGCCCAATATATCCCACCTACTAACATGAGCTGTAATGAAGAGATCATCAGCGTTATTCCCTTTACAGGTCATAACTTTATTATAGCATAACTTTTTATTAAGGTTTATTTTACCTGAAAATGTTTTATTGATTACTTAGTTAATCTTCAAAATAATCCCTAGTGACAGCCCTATTTGATTCAATGGCACTGTTTGCGGAGAAACACACACACATTTCTCTCACTCTCTCACACACTCATTTCTCTCACTCACTCTCTCTCTCTCTCTCTCTCTCTCTCTCTCTCTCTCTCTCTCTCTCTCTCTCTCTCTCTCTCACACACACACACACACACACACACCTTGTACTCCCAGAGGTTCAGTGAGACTCTGAGCTCTTTGAGTTTGTGTAGTTCCTCCAGAAAGATCCGTCTGTGAGACTGACTCTCGATCATGAACGGAGCCGCAGACAGATCATCATCACTGAAAGCAGACAGTAATCTAACACACACACGCACACACACACACACACACACACACACACACACACACACACACACACACACACACACACACACACACACACAGACTGTAGGTCTCCAGGACTGACAGACGGTCATCTTACATCCATGACTTCACATGACTGTAGAAATGTTAGATTGTGTGTATGTGTGTGTGTGTGTGCGTAAAGGTGTGTGTGCGTGTATGTGTGTGTGTTACCTGCCGTTGATCTGCTCCTTGTGGAATGTTTCTTTATACTGATTGGTCCAGACTCCCAGATGCTCCACCCACAGCGTGACATCATCAGCGCTCCACCTGCGGAGTGGTTTACTGAGCAGCGTCTCGTAACTGGAGTCGGCACTGAACGCGCGGTACACTAACACCACCATCTACACACACACACACACACACACACACACACACACACACACACACACACACACACACACACACACACACACACACACACACACACACGTGATGAGCTGCTGCACTACATTATTACTTTTAGTGTGTGTGTGTGTGTGTGTGTGTGTGTGTGTGTGTGTGTGTGTGTGTGTGTGTGTGTGTGTGTGTGTGTGTGTGTGTGTGTGTGAGACTCACAGCCATGAAGCTCAGTGCTGTCAGGACTCCGGAGTAAAACTCTCTGATGTTTAACTGTGGTGGGTTCACTTGCGCAGCTCCTCGCTGCACCGGTCTCTCTCCGTGCTTCTGGAACGCCAAAAGAACATGAGAGAGCCACGGATCACTCAGGACGGCCTGCTTCCGTCGGCTCACCTCAGTGGGAAACCGCTTCTCCACCGCATCCCTGTCTCACACACACACACACACACACACACACACACACACACACACACACACACACACACACACACATGTTGGTCTATGTGGTTTACAGGGACTCTCCATAGGCGTAATGGTTTTTATACTGTACAAACCATATTGTCTATCCCCTTACACTGCCCCTAAACCTACCCATCACACACACACACACACACACACAAACACACACACACACACACACACACACACACACACACACACACACACACACACACTCACGCACACACACACACACACACACACACACACACACACACACACACACACACACACACACACACACACACACACACACTCACACACACACACACACACACTCACACACACACACACAGACTCATTGTGCGTCATGAACATTAGACAGTGATTAGATGGATTATTTAAACTCTATAGTTGAAGTCATCATTATTGCTGAACTGAACTGTGTAACTGTTTATAATGTAAATATCTGAGGCGAGTGTGAACAGAACCAGATGTGGCGTCTCTCACCGGAGGAGGATGTTGACTTTGGGGAAGCCCTGCCATACCGCTCGGCATTCTGGGCATTCGTCCCGGAGATCGTTTGCCCACCACAGGGCCAGGCAATGGCGGCAGAAGCTGTGTCCGCAGGTGAGCGTGGTGGGGTCGATTAGCACCTCGTAGCAGCAGTGGCACGAAAACTCCTCGGACTCGCTGGGCTCCGGGTCTATGGTGATCCGCATGTCCATCACGCTCTGTCAACAAACACACACACACACACACACACACACACACAGACACACACAACAGTAGGACAGAAGGTAGGACACTGCTGTAAGTGTTTTCAGGGCAGGTTCAGTCATGTCTTACTCAGGTTTCAGCGCTGGCTCAGGTCCTCGTCTGTCCTCGGCTCTTTTGGTTTATTCACTTTAAAAGCTCAAATCACAATAGAAGAGAAACAGAAACTGTTCCACTTCAGCATGGCACCTGCCCAAAACACACGTGATTTTGTATATTTGTAGGGACTTTCTGTTGATTTCACACCGAGATTATCTTCGATCACCCAACCCTTAAACTCAACCCTCAACATTACTGCATTTTACATATCAGACACTGAAATAACACATTAAAGTTCTTCACAATCACATACTCTTCACAGTTCTCCTGAGCAACTCTCATCCTCACAGCAGTTCATTTCACAATCAGACGGCACTAAAACTACCAGAACACTTCATGTCTCAGACCAACTCTTTCTTCCAGAACACTAGCAGATTTCACCCAGCAGACACACTTCATCAACAGCACAAAATGATTCACAAGTTTCCCTGAATGGAATTAAAACACATGGAGTTGCTTTGATTCAGAAAATATTTCAATATAGTTTTACAGTATAAATATTGCTGTCTAATTCAGTTTTGTTAGGTTTTGACGTTCAGTTGAACAGTTTTGTGAGGAGTATCTGAATTACCCGGTCATTTGGGATTCTTCTGGAACATTTCATCCTCATAATGCAGCTCAAACCAGCAAACTCTAAACACACACACGCTTTCTGTTCCACTTTCAATATGAATGAGTTTCCACCGGCAAGTGTTTCACTTCAAAACAGAGGAACATTTTGCGAAGCAATCGGGTTCCCATTCAGTCGTTTCACTCACGACTATGGGATATCACGCTCTCAACATCTGCTGAAGACACGCCTGAAAGTCTGAGTCATTCCATTGGTTCACCATCATTTCCACCATAAGAAAAGCCCATGGTGGTGATCCGTGTCAAAACTAAGGCAGAAAAGAGGAAGCTTTTAGCACAAGTTTGTGTCCAGACATGCCACAGTCACAAGGCATTAAAGAGAAGTTCAGCACTAAGGGCTGATAAACCTGAACATATGTTCTCTGCTGTCCTAGGGCATGCAGATGCTTAGTCCAGTGTGTGTGGGGAGGCTGGATCTCTCCAAACCCAATACAATCTGACTGGAACCACATTACAGAGCGCTTGCATTTGGAAGGGTGTTGGGTTGAAGTAGTGTGTATTTGAAGCTTGGTGCAGGCGAAGATCTTTATCGATATATCAGTGAGGGGATATTGATTGATTTTGCGAAGGAAAGTCATTAAGGGCATTAATAGCCCTTACTAGCCCCTTAAAGGCTTGGGTATGCTTCCTTTCATGGGTGGAACCACTGTGGGCGGGGCAAGACACCCATGTGGGCGGAACCATTGTATGTGGGCGGGGTAAGACACCCATGTGGGCAGAACCATTGTATGTGGATGGGGCAAGACACCTATGTGGGCGGAACCATTGTATGTGGGTGGGGCAAGATGCCCATGTGGGCGGAACCATTTTATGTTGGTGGGGCAAGATGCCCATGTGGGCGGAACCATTCTATGTGGGTGGGGCAAGAAACCCATGTGGGCGGAACCATTGTGGGTGGGGCAAGACACCCATGTGGGTGGAACCACTGTGGGCGGGGCAAGACACCCATGTGGGCGGAAACATTGTATGTGGGCGGGGTAAGACACCCATGTGGGTGGAACCACTGTGGGTGGGGCAAGACACCCATGTGGGTGGAACCACTGTGGGCGGGGCAAGACACCCATGTGGGCGGAACCAATGTATGTGGGCGGGGTAAGACAACCATGTGGGCGAAACCATTGTACGTGGGCGGGGTAAGACACCCATGTGGGGGCGGAACCATTGTATGTGGGTGGGGCAAGATGCCCATGTGGGCGGAACCACTGTGGGCGGGGTAAGACACCCATGTGGGCGGAACCACTGTGGGCGGGGTAAGACACCCATGTGGGTGGAACCATTGTATGTGGATGGGGCAAGACACCTATGTGGGTGGAACCATTGTATGTGGATGGGGCAAGACACCTATGTGGGCGGAACCATTGTATGTGGGTGGGGCAAGATGCCCATGTGGGCGGAACCATTGTATGTGGGTGGAGCAAGACTACCATGTGGGCGGAACCATTGTTTGTGGGCGGGGCAAGACACCCATGTGGGCGGAACCATTGTATGTGGACATACTTTTGCAACTGGACTCGGTTTCAGTATTAACATTGCAAACAACAGGTTATTACACACAC
>NC_090175.1:924824-942324 GCF_024679245.1 Pseudorasbora parva | reverse complement strand
CAGAGAATCTGGAACAATCTCTGTGCGCAAGGGTGTGATGAGCAGATCAATGCTGAAAGGTCTATCCAAGTTCTAGAGCAACATCTGCTCCATCCAGACGGCGTCTCCTTCAGGGAAGACCTTGCCTTCTCCAACATGACAATGCCAGAGCACACCCTGCATCAATTACAGCATCATGGCTGCGTAGAAGAAGGATCCGGCACTGAAATGGCCAGCCTGCAGTCCAGATCTCTCACCATTAGAAAACATTTGCCGCATCATAAAGAGGAAGATGCGATAAAGAAGACCTGAGACAGTTGAGCAGCTAGAAGCCTGTATTAGACAAGAATGGGCCAACATTCCTATTCCTAAACTTGAGCAGCTCGTCTCCTCAGTCCCCAGACGTTTGCAGACTGATGGGATTACTCACAGGGGGAAACATGGCCATGGCTTATTTTTACCTTAAAATGATACATTTTCTCAGTTTAAACATTGTATATGTCATCTGTTGTATTCTGAATAAAATATTGACATTTGAAACTTTCGCATCATTGCATTCTGTTTTTATTCACAATTTGTACAGTGTCCCAACTTTTCTGGAATCCGGTTTGTAAATATCTGAGGCGAGTGTGAACAGAACCAGATGTGGCGTCTCTCACCGGAGGAGGATGTTGACTTTGGGGAAGCCCTGCCATACCGCTCGGCATTCTGGGCATTCGTCCCGGAGATTGTTTGCCCACCACAGGGCCAGGCAATGGCGGCAGAAGCTGTGTCCGCAGGTGAGCGTGGTGGGGTCGATTAGCACCTCGTAGCAGCAGTGGCACGAAAACTCTGACACCGTCCTCTCGGACTCTGGGTCAGCAGAGATCCGCATGACCATCAGGCTCTGTCCACACACACGCACACACACACACACACACACACACACACACACACACACACACACACACACACACACACACACACACACACACACACATGTTGGTCTATGTGGTTTACAGGGACTCTCCATAGGCGTAATGATTTTTATACTGTACAAACCGTATTTTCTATCCCCTTACACTGCCCCTAAACCTACCCATCACACACACACACACACACACACACTGCCCCTAAACCTACCCATCACAGGAAACATTCTGCATTTTTACTTTCTCAAAAAAACATAATTTAGTTTGTTTTTAAGGCCATTTGAATTATGAGGACATTTGATATGTCCTCATAAACCACATTTATAGTGTAATACCAGTGTAATACCCATGTAGTTATACAAATTGGTGTCCTCATAAACCACATAAACAGGCTCACACACACACACACACACACACACACACACACACACGGATCATTCACCGGTGAATAATTAGATGTCGCAAGTATTTCACTTCAGAAAACCGAATCATTTTGATAAGCAATTGTGAGTAAAATTGGCATTCACAGCAAAATACGACCTGGGAGCTCAAGTTATAAATCATGATTATTACAGATTATTAGACATTAAAGACACACATAAAACATTTACAGCTATTAGACATCCTAAAAGATAACACAACTAAAATAAATTGGGGTTACAAAACGTCTACATATACAATATTGTTAGAAGTAAATACAAAAAAATAATAATCACAGTACTTGAGAAAGAAGACAGCATATATGCTTAAATCAATCTTGCCGTCTCCAGTTGAAAAATGTAATTGTATTAAAATTTTCAACTGGAGACGGTGATAAGATTGATTTTCATTCCGTAAATCATGTTGTCACAAAAGTAACCCTTTTATGGATTACAATTCATTAAATAAAATAATTTAAGGGAATTAAGAAAAGAAAAAAAGATAATGAAAAATCGTAATTTATAGTAAACAATTTCCAAATAATGTAATTCATTTTTAAAATACACAATCAGCTAATATTCCATTCCAAACAGGAAATTAAATGATGATACACCGTGTTGATAAATGTTGTCTCGTAAAAGCAATTATGAATGAATCGTCATAACGAAATAGTCGAGTAGTTATTTGCCTTTTTGCTGTCGGCCATTTAATATTTCCGTTAGATTTAAAATGTTTAAATTTTACCTCAGACTGTGCACCGTTAGAGTGGAGCGCGGGAATCCCTTCTTTGATTTTATTGATTTTATCTTGACTATGCGTACCGAAGGGATCGCCATTGGATTACTGACACATTTGTAAGATGGTTCTAAGTAATAATTAAGTATTTTGAAAATAATCAGTTTTGTGTATTTTTAATTGAATGTAAATAAGAGTTGAACCATCACAATCGCTGATTATTGGATTTCCAATTTTACATTTCCATTTTTATTAATTAAAAACACTTGAACCGTTTTTAAATCATATCTTCTGTGTTAATTATTATAATGCAAATATATGGCAATAATGTCAGTGAGTGGGCCTCACAGCGCCTCCTGTAGGCTCACACAGCGGCCGGAAGTGCGAGTGAGTGTTTCCGGCGGCGGGGGTTAAAGCTTCCAGTGTGTGTGGTGTGTGTGTGTTTTTTTTCGCTGCTTAAGAGGATGGAGGTCACAAGACAGAGTAAGACAATTAAAATTATCACAATACATCATTGTAAAAATACACGCAGATCCGCGGATAGACACACACTCGCGGCGTGTGTGTGGAGTTGTGTGTGTTGGGTTGTGTGTGTGTTGATGTGTGTTAATCTTCTGTGGCGCAGATTTTAAGGAGGTTCTTCCAGAGGTGTGTAAAGCGGTGCAGGAGGCGGACTTCATCTCTATAGACGGAGAGTTCACGGGTCAGTGTGTGTGTGTGTGTCTGTCTGTCTGTCTGTCTGCGCTCGCGCGTGTCTGTTAAGACTATACGTTTGTGTTAATGCTGTGTGTGTTAAGACGTTTGTGTTAATAGTGTGTGTGCGTGTGTGTTGTAGGAATCAGTGATGGGCCCTCAGTCAGTGCTCTGACCAATGGACTGGACACACCGGAGGAGAGATACACCAAACTGAGGAAGGTAAATACACACACACACACACACACTCACTCACACTCTCTCTCGCTCATGTTATTATGAATGGCCAGTATGGTGGAATAAGCCCCGCCTCCTCATTAAAAAAGCTAATCACAGATTGATATTGCAGGTTACAGTTTTTCCCAAGATGAATGAATAACCGTGTGTGTAACGGTACGCAGGATTTACAATGTGTTTAAAAGACATGAGCACCCATTTAGTAGATTAAGTGGCCGTTTCGTTGGCTGTCTTTACAACGTGGCGTCATGTCACGAGTAACGTTAGGAACTTTATTATCGCTAGACTATTTTCTAATTTAATTTATCATTGTCATGGAAAATTGCGTCCACGGGTGAACTGAAGAAAAGTTAGTGGCTTTTGTGCCGATGAAGACTTCACTTCTGCATCTGCTTTGTGCGTGTGTGTGTGTGCGTGACACAGAAATGTGTACCTTAAAATGCAGCAAGTCGCTTTGGATAAAAGCGTCTGCCAAATACGTAAATGTACGTAAACACAAATTCATAGTCTCACACTTTAAAAAAAAAGTCTGGAATTATGTGCTGATAATGTCATTATTTTATTCATGCCATGTAGGCTACCTTCAAGTTCACTCAAATGCTCAAACCGTCGTCTGCATCCTCGCGCTGTCGCCGCGTCGTCTGCATCCTCGCGCTGTCGCCGCGTCGTCTGCATCCTCGCGCTGTCGCCGCGTCGTCTGCATCCTCGCGCTGTCGCCGCGTCGTCTGCATCCTCGCGCTGTCGCCGCGTCGTCTGCATCCTCGCGCTGTCGCCGCGCCGTCTGCATCCTCGCGCTGTCGCCGCGCCGTCTGCATCCTCGCGCTGTCGCCGCGCCGTCTGCATCCTCGCCCTGTCGCCGCGCCGTCTGCATCCTCGCCCTGTCGCCGCGCCGTCTGCATCCTCGCCCTGTCGCCGCGTCGTCTGCATCCTCGCCCTGTCGCCGCGTCGTCTGCATCCTCGCGCTGTCGCCGCGTCGTCTGCATCCTCGCGCTGTCGCCGCGTCGTCTGCATCCTCGCGCTGTCGCCGCGTCGTCTTCATCCTCGCGCTGTCGCCGCGTCGTCTTCATCCTCGCGCTGTCGCCGCGTCGTCTGCATCCTCGCGCTGTCGCCGCGTCGTCTGCATCCTCGCGCTGTCGCCGCGTCGTCTGCATCCTCGCGCTGTCGCCGCGTCGTCTGCATCCTCGCGCTGTCGCCGCGTCGTCTGCATCCTCGCGCTGTCGCCGCGTCGTCTGCATCCTCGCGCTGTCGCCGCGTCGTCTGCATCCTCGCGCTGTCGCCGCGTCGTCTGCATCCTCGCGCTGTCGCCGCGTCGTCTGCATCCTCGCGCCGTCGCCGCGTCGTCTGCATCCTCGCGCCGTCGCCGCGTCGTCTGCATCCTCGCGCCGTCGCCGCGTCGTCTGCATCCTCGCGCTGTCGGATACAATACGTATCACGATACAGGGGTTACGATACGATATATTGCGATATTTCTTTTGTGTGTTTTTGTTTTTTATACTTTAAAAGAATAAAGAACACAACCATAAGCCTAAAACACGAGACAAAGTATTTTATTTAATTAGTACAGTATAATTTATATCAATAATCATATGCAATGTGCGATCTAAGTTGAGGGAAATGTAAAGTGACTGCAGGATTCTTTATGTGTATATGTTTTAAAGGTTCACAGTATAGCAGTGGCTATTTAACAACAGGAAGTGCAGTCCATTTCATGACTGAATGACTGTTTGTTTTATATTTAACACCGCAGCCCCGATCACACAGAACGCGTTTTTGCAGCGAGAGGCCTTTTTTGAATGGATTTCGTTTGGCAGAGAGCGTTATGTGCGCTGCTTATGCGCCCTGGGCGCCTCGCGTTTAAACCGCTTGCTGCGCCTCGCGTTTCTGAAGGAGCGCTGCGAGCGCATAAGGTTGAAAAAAAGTCCACTCTGAGCGGAAAAGCAACATCATCGCGCTTATGTTCTGTTGTCCAATCGAATGAATGAAGCGGCAGGCCTTCCGTTGTGTTGACCGTTACATTGATTTGACTGACAGTACAGGTGATTCGGGGGTTGCCTAGAAACATTAAAGTGCACTGCTCATTTCTGAATGAGAGAACGCCGACCACAAAAGGGAGTGCAGTGCGCCTCGCGTTTTCGAACCTGAAAAACGCGTTCTGTGTGATCGGGGCCTAAAGCTGTTTTCTATAAAGCAGTCTATTGTATAAAGTGCTATTTCAGGTAACGTTACTGAACTGCAGAGCTGGTCATCATATCCACATCGCTATTATCTTTCGTTCTGCTGCCACCGCTGTCAGTTTTGGAGTGTGTTTATTTTGTTACGGAGAGGAAAGCGTGCGGGACATTCTATCGAAGCGCTTCTCAGCAGCGCGGGTGACGTCAGGATGTTAAGCGAGCTCTCTGTTTCAATGGCCCTCATTTATCAATCTTGCGTAGAAACTGGTGTATATGTTGGTGTAAGATTATGCTTACACTCCTCTCACCGCCTGATTTATGAAACTGTGTGCACCTCTGCAATCCAGGTGTGCGCAATACCTGCCCTTGATAAATGCCGCGGCTGAACACGATCGTCATTAGAATAACACGCCCCTATATATTCAAGTCTCCGCCTCCCCCACGCCCTCATTTTACGCCATGGACACACGGAAGACGGCAAAGAAGCGAAACTCCTCCGCCGTGGAGATCGGGCGCGTCTCAATCATCTCACTAGTCCAGCTTCATAAATCAGGCGATGAGAGGAGTGTAAGCATAATCTTACGCCAACATATACACCCATTTCTATGCAAGATTGATAAATGAGGGCCAGTATGTCTGTGTGCAGTAAACATGTTATCAAATATCAGCTTTATACATTATATTTGCTGTCTCTGAGAACTACACACACTGGAGGAGAAGGTAATCAGTGTGATATAACATGTTGAGCTCTGTCTCAAGTGTCTGTGTCCACTTTTCCGTCCTTAAACTCTCGTTTCTTTGGCTCAACAGCTTATAAACACTTCTGGGTTTTTGTTCCTGTGTCTTTAGCTGGTTTTCTGCACACCATGTCACACATCAGCTTTCAGACGTTGTTGTTTTTTTTGTAATGAGTCTGAGATGATAAGGATGCGCTTCCCGCAATAATCGGCACATGCCTAGTTGTGCATCAGGTGGCAATGGGGGACTGCCGTACGCTGGTGACAATACGGCCGACTCATGATGGTTTATGTTTAAGAGATCGTGTCTCTTATTGAGTGTCATGACTGTATGGGTGTGGTCTGCCATATGAGTATTAATGAACATGTATTATTCCCTCAGCGTCCGCACTGTCACTGCGCTCCATTGTTTTCCTATCGGTGAAATTCTCCGCACTCCCTCTCGTTAGGTCCCTTCCGGTTTTGGACATTTTTACATACAAAAGTAAAAATCAATTTTATTATTTTTGCGTATTTATAAGTATATTTTAAGAAAATCTAGGTCCTACATGTATTTTTCTACACACTGCCGGTGTGTTTTGGGACTGCTTCAGATGTGATCTCCCCGTTGTCCAATCTCCAGTGCCTTACTGAATTCATAACGGCTGTGTTTTTCCGCACCCTTTGCTGAGAGTGTGTATTGGTGTGTGTTTCACACTCTGTGAATCTGAGCCGTAATGCACTGGCTGCTGGTCATTAATCTCGGATCGCTCCGGCTAGGGCCGCACGTTTTAATCGTGATAAGGATATCTGCTTCTGTCCATTGAGCTCAAATCATGATATTGGCTCGTTCTTTATCCTTAAACTGTTTTCTTTGGGGTTTGCGTAGGTAATGAGCCTCCTGTAGCAGTTCTGCTTGTGGTTGCCAGATGCGACGAGCTTAACCCCCAAAGAGAGAAGGATATACGTTATTCCCTGTGTTTAACTTAATCTGTGCAATCTGGCAACCCTGAGCACGCGCTCCTCTAAATACAGAAGCAGCGCTGATGATCTGAAAACAAACACACGTGCTGGAGTTGAGCATCTAAATCCTGCGTCAGTGCGTCCTACAGCCAGTGTGTGCTTCTCCTCAAGCCACTTGAGCTATTAGTGTGCCTAAATCAGCCGTAAGCAAACCTTCAGAGACGAATTACAGCAAACGCAACACGGATCTCCTCCTGTTTGCAGAATAAACGCACCTGTACAGCCGACGTGACTATTCAATCGGGGAAATGTGAATCGGCTGAAAGCATCGCCACTGGGACGTTCTAAAACGCTTACCATGAAAATGTGAAAGCTTAAATAACGAAGACTGTCATTAACCATACTCATAATAAAGCACTGTGTGCAGATGAGCCCTGAATATGAACACAACGCGTTAAATTAAACCTTTTCCTCCCATGAAGAAACCGCTTAACGTGCTTTAATGTACAGTGAGTGACATTAAAAGACCAAACTTGGTAACCGTTATACTAATAAAGCAAACTATACAGAAAGCTGGGTTTGTGCAGGATTCGATCTCTTAATATCACCAGAAGGCTATATTAAGTGGCGCTAAGCTTTCTCTTTATAACGGTTCCTATGGGAGGAAAGCGCTTACCGTGTATTTAAACGCATTGTGTTCATATTCTGGGCTCATGCTTTGCTGAACGGAATGGTTTATAATGTTTGGTCTTTTAATATCACTGTCAGTGCTTTAAGCCACGTTAAGCTTTTAGAGTATCGCGAGCCAGACGTTAATATTAAAGCACATCGTTCGCTGCTTTATGAATTCGCAGGGCAATCTGAGTCTGTGGTGTCTCTTTTAAAAACGAAGTGTTGCTTTAAAAATGAATACAGATAACAAAGCGTTCACCAAAACCCTGTGTTTAGTGTTGATTTACCATCTAACGAAGTTATCAAAGCTGGTTAGATGAAGTCTGCGCCACCTACAGGCCTTTTGGGTGAAGTGCAGGTCGGTAAAGAACATGTGAGATTATAACTACATTACCCTTTTTGACAGAATAATCGTGATTAATAATTGTGATTATCAGTTATCGTGCGGCCCTCGCTCCGGCCGGATTACCGTTGGTATTGGGGTGTGGTGGATCGGGGCACTAGTAGACTAGGGATCTTTGCGTCTAATGGCTGAAATCTCTCTCGCGTCACATGATCGTGCCGGAGAGATATTGGTGTTATCAGGGCTCGACATTAACGCTTGTCCGGGACAAGTGGGTTTTTTGAAGGGACGAGTGAAAGGGAAGTTACCCGATGGACAAGAGCCGGATTAAAACAAAAAATAACTAGCGAATCACCAATGCAAGAATGATTGTGCATTAGTTTAGTGTAAGTGGCGATCGATAGCGGATAATGTATAACGAACTGACGATAATAAGGTCGATCTGTTGGCGCTCGAGCAGCCTCTCGAGGAGAAATCACAACACTAGAGCGTTTAAGCCGTTTCCTGAATACATCACGACTGAAACTGACACTGATTTCATATGACGGCTCCATAAACAACTAATTAACATTCACTTAACGTCACTTACATTAACATTCACTTAACGTCACTTACATTTTAGATGCAATATTGAATGTTTTGTTCTATTTCAGCAGCGCAAATCGTTCACAGCAGACCCGTAACGCGTCACAGCAACGTGTTACTGAACGATTCAGTGTTTGAATGAATCGTTTATATGAACGACTCGGGCCCCATTTACACTGCATGGTTCAGTGACCCAATGCCGAATTTTTTTTCTTTTTCTTCTCCTGTCTGAGATCGGATGTGACGTGAACGTGTAAGCAGGAAAAAAACGCATGAATTCCGATATCCCCAGATCGGATCCAGGCCTCACTCATATGTGGGAATAAGTCCGATATGATTGGGATGCGTGCGTTAGCGTCTGCCATGTAAGCGGTCAGATCGGATATCCCCCAGTAAATGAGTCGTACGTCATTGAACAAAGGACGAGGCGAATGACGTCAACTCAGGCGGACACAAACTGCGATCCAGTGTTGCCAAGTCTGCGGTTTTCATGCGGCGTTGGGCTACTTTAACACAGATTTGAGCTGCAGTTGGGCGGGTTTTGTTGTTAAACCTGGCAACCCTGTCAAGCGCTATCCTCTTTTTCTCCGCCTTAAAAGAGAGATGTTCTGCTGACCTTTAGAGATGTGTGGATCAGTGCAGACAGCAAACACTGTGCAATCCTTTTGTCTGTGTCCATCGCATATCGCGCTGTTTTCCTTCCTTTCACCGGTTATGAGCGTGTTTCGCCAGTGTAGTGTAGATGCAAATATCGGATACGGGTCGCTTTTGAAAAGATGATGTAAGCGGGTTGGCAAAAAATATATCGTCACCGAATCGGAACTGTGCACCAAGCCCTGCAGTGTAAACACAGCCTCAGTGACTCGCTCATGAACACACACCTGCTGCCCCCTGCTGGAGCTGGAGTTTCAGCTTTAAACACTTTCCAACATTTCTTTGTCTATTCTACAAATCTCATAATAATTTATGCAGTTGTAATTTTTCAGTGTAAATTATTTAATTTGCTTGGTAAGAGCCCTTATAGTGACTTAATTTAATGTATTGATCAAATTTACCAATGTAAAATGAATCCTGAAGCATAGCCTATATTTAATAAGATTAGGGGGAATGGCCTTTATAAAGGATAACAATATTACACATTTGAAGTGATTCAATAAAAAATCACATTTAAAGCTACACTGTGACTTTTTTTTTAGTTTATTCTTAGCTAAAAACACTTAGTTCTTTCATATATGTGCTCATTAATGTACATTTACTTCTTTCAAGTGATAAAGTATTCTGGTAAGTTTATGATATGCCGTTGGAAACCCATACGGGTGGGTTTGGATGCTGAGAGGAACAGAAACTAATATCCTCTGGATGGTCATAAACCTTTACACCGCTAGATGGGGAACATCACACAGTGGAGCTTTAAATGTCAAAGCTGAACACTGGTGAGAATATTGCTTCAGAATAAATTATATTTACAACACACACACACACACACACACACACAAAATAAATCTCTTTCCCGGACAAGCACATTGTTTGCTCCCACAAGTGAGTGAGTGAGTGAGTTGTCTGAAGGAGCAGCAGCTGAGCATGGGTTAGTGTTAATGCTGATCTCTCCCGTTTCCCACAGCACTCCATGAACTTCCTGCTCTTCCAGTTTGGCATCTGCACCTTCAGGTATGACCAGAACCAGGCCACCTACATCACTAAAGCCTTCAACTTCTACATCTTCCCCAGGCCCTTCAGCCGCACGTCTCCTGACATCAAGTTCATCTGCCAGGTGAGGCGGCGGCGCCAATCACATTCGTTAAAGCGTTAGTTCAGCCAGAAGTGTAAATCCTGTGATTAATTCCTCCTGTGGTTGGCCAGCCGTAACGACGTCTTTAGTGCCTTTATGGGTCTTGAGAGAGGAAATGACATTGGTGTCAATGAAGGCCTTTCTGAGCCATCGGATTTCAACACTAATATCTTCATCTGTGTGTGAAGATGAGCGGAGGTCTGACGGCTGGCCAACCACAGGAGGAATTAATCACACTATTCACATTACAGGCTGATCTAACGCTTTAAGCCTAAAACTGAGCAGCTTTGGCATCAGTCCTGCACCCTCGGCTGATGTGGGAACAGATATTAACCTCACCGATGCTAATGATGTTAAACTAATGCTGAGGCTGACTCCGCCTCTTCCTCTAGAGCTCCAGCATCGACTTCCTGGCCAGCCAAGGCTTCGACTTCAACAAGGTCTTCCGCAGCGGTGAGTGTGTGTGTGTTCTCACTTCCTGTTGTGTGACGGTGTGTATCGTAGCGGCGGTGTCGCAGCACGGGCACTAGGGGCGGTGTCGCAGCACGGGCACTAGGGGCGGTGTCGCAGCACGGGCACTAGGGGCGGTGTCGCAGCACGGGCACTAGGGGCGGTGTCGCAGCACGGGCACTAGGGGCGGTGTCGCAGCACGGGCACTAGGGGCGGTGTCGCAGCACGGGCACTAGGGGCGGTGTCGCAGCACGGGCACTAGGGGCGGTGTCGCAGCACGGGCACTAGGGGCGGTGTCGCAGCACGGGCACTAGGGGCGGTGTCGCAGCACGGGCACTAGGGGCGGTGTCGCAGCACGGGCACTAGGGGCGGTGTCGCAGCACGGGCACTAGGGGCGGTGTCGCAGCACGGGCACTAGGGGCGGTGTCGCAGCACGGGCACTAGGGGCGGTGTCGCAGCACGGGCACTAGGGGCGGTGTCGCAGCACGGGCACTAGGGGCGGTGTCGCAGCACGGGCACTAGGGGCGGTGTCGCAGCACGGGCACTAGGGGCGGTGTCGCAGCACGGGCACTAGGGGCGGTGTCGCAGCACGGGCACTAGGGGCGGTGTCGCAGCACGGGCACTAGGGGCGGTGTCGCAGCACGGGCACTAGGGGCGGTGTCGCAGCACGGGCACTAGGGGCGGTGTCGCAGCACGGGCACTAGGGGCGGTGTCGCAGCACGGGCACTAGGGGCGGTGTCGCAGCACGGGCACTAGGGGCGGTGTCGCAGCACGGGCACTAGGGGCGGTGTCGCAGCACGGGCACTAGGGGCGGTGTCGCAGCACGGGCACTAGCGGCGGTGTCGCAGCACGGGCACTAGGGGCGGTGTCGCAGCACGGGCACTAGGGGCGGTGTCGCAGCACGGGCAATAGGGGCGGTGTCGCAGCACGGGCACTAGGGGCGGTGTCGCAGCACGGGCACTAGGGGCGGTGTCGCAGCACGGGCACTAGCGGCGGTGTCGCAGCACGGGCACTAGCGGCGGTGTCGCAGCACGGGCACTAGCGGCGGTGTCGCAGCACGGGCACTAGGGGCGGTGTCGCAGCACGGGCAATAGGGGCGGTGTCGCAGCACGGGCAATAGGGGCGGTGTCGCAGCACGGGCACTAGGGGCGGTGTCGCAGCACGGGCACTAGCGGCGGTGTCGCAGCACTGTGTGCATTGATTATCGAATCAGCCACGTTTACAGTGGCATTTATAAATGGAGTGATGGAGATGCAAACGTTGTAATGTTATGCTCTTATATTTAGCCCTGAGATATTCCGTACTATCATAGTCAAATGTGACCGTACACCATTTTTCAATTAAATAAATGTTATTAAATAAACTTTATTTTAGTTTAGTAATATTGAATGTTTTGAGATCTTTTGGTACTAAATACTATTTGTGCAATAATTTTGGTCCATTAATGACCACTAATAAATAAGAAATATTAGAAGAGAAATGTTATTCCAGTTAGTGTAGTGATTAAGGTTAAAATGGAGAATGCCAAAAGGGAAATTGGTCATTTCGTGGCCGGATAAATAACCGCTGTCGTTTGTAAAGCCATTACCCCTGCAGCGCCTGTGGCTCTTTAATACTAAAGTGGCTTAACGTAGTGAGATCATAACGCCGCACTCATTCGTAGCTGTTTGATTTCCGCAGGGATCCCGTACCTGACGCGGGAGGAGGAGTCTCAGCTGAGGGAGCAGTATGAGGAGAGGCGGAGTCAGATGAATGGGGCGGGGCCAGTGACGTACACGCCCCCCTCGGGGACCGGGGTCTGCAGCGTGCCTGAGGACCAGAGGGACTTCATCAGGACTGTGGAGTGAGTCTCACACACACACACTTAAACACACACACACACACACACAGGTCTGTCACGATAACAAATTTTGCCGGACGATAAATTGACCAAGAAATAGGGGTGTGCGATATTACAAAAAAAATGCTAGCGCTGTTTTCTCGAGAGTTAGATGATGTTTTGCGGAGTGTGTTATTGTAGTGCTGGGGATCAGCTGACTCCTGAAGGTTTAATCATCTTCATTATCTGTGTGGTGGTCCGTTCACAGCAGGGACGGATGTCATCTTTTACTAAAAGTTTAAATATATTTTCCTTTTATTTATATTGATTTTGAAGTGCATCTGAAGTGGCATTTACTGTCTAATGAGCTTAGAGGTGACGGATAACCTGCAGTAATGCATAAATAACGTTTAGATCTTTTAAACGCTGAATATTGACATTTGAAATTATTTAAAACGTGAAAAGATTCGTTAAATGTGGAACTAAAACCGCCACTAGGCGGCAGCAAGACTCTGTTAATGAGTCAGAGATTCAACCGATTCATTCATCGACTGATTCATTCAGGAACGAATCATTTGACTATATTACTCTTATTCACTGAATCACTGATTCAAATGATTTGTTCAATAAGCTGATTTATTCAGGAATGAATCATTTGACTATATTAATCTCTTATTCACTGAATCACTGATTCAAATGATTTGTTCAATAAGCTGATTCATTCAGGAATGAATCATTTGACTATATTAATCTCTTATTCACTGAATCACTGATTCAAATGATTTGTTCAATATGCTGATTCATTCAGGAATGAATCATTTGACTATATTAATCTCTTATTCACTGAATCACTGATTCAAATGATTTGTTCAATACGCTGATTCATTCAGGAATGAATCATTTGACTATATTAATCTCTTATTCACTGAATCACTGATTCAAATGATTTGTTCAATAAGCGTCTTCATTCAGTAAGGAAAGCACTGTTGCTCAGAGAAGCGATTACAGCGCTGTGCCTTTGGTTTGAGCTCTTCTCGTCGGTGAAGTAGAGTAAAGATGGGCAATATGGCGTCTAACGTGTAAAACGCAGACAATGACTATAAATGTACCAATTTATGCTGTTTGTGCAAGATTAAATGAATATACAAAAGCATTATTAGTTTCATTGTTATCAACATTCGAGTCTGTTTCCCGAAATCACCGTTTGAACGAACGTCCGTGAGCATCATGGGAAGTGTGTGTGTGTGTGTGGCAGCGATAGCGCTCGACCGGCGCAGCGGATTGTCCTGTTTGATTGACATGGACTTGCTTTATTTTGCTCAAGATAAGATTAACGGACATTCAGTACGATCATATATTTTATTTTGAATGCATACAAATGTCATTTGTCTTTTAGTTTGTCAATGCACCTTTTTTGAAGAGCGCGTGTGCGTACGTTAAGAACGAGCTTATGAACGAAATCTGGAAATGAAGCATAACGGAGGAGGAGAAAAGAGCATTAGTCCTCAGATGCCATGTGTGTAATTTACCTCATCTGACTTCAGTCTCATCTGATTGATTAAAGCAGTTATTACTCCACGAACCGCGCGACATTAACACACCCCGGCCCGTTACAGCAGACACACACCGTTATCGTCTGTGTTCTTTAACGGAGGAGGTCCTGTGGAAATCCTGAAGCACTCCACTCCACAACTGGTGCGATTTTCACAGTTCATGCAAGTAGACAAGAAGAGACAATATTATCTCCGTCAGCGAGAGACGAGGGAAACTAACAAGCATGCAATTGGAACTATCACGGCCGGAAAAATCATACAGCTCGGTTTGTTTCTTAGGTTTTTTTAATTGATTTATTGACTATCGCGACAGGCCTACACACACACACACACACACACACACACACACACACACACACACACACACACACACACACACACACACACACTCTCTCACACATACATGCATTCTCTCGCACACGCACCCCCACCCCCCCTCTCTCACAAACACATGCACACATTCTCTCTCTCGCACACACACCCCCTCTCTCACTCCTGATCTGATGTTGATGGTGTGTGTGTGTGTGTTTAGGCAGAAGGTGGACTCTCTCCTGAAGAGCTCTGATCAGACTCTGGATCTGGAGCCCTGCACCGGGTCAGACTCTCTCTCACACACACACACACACACTCGAATATCCATTAAATATGTGTGTTCTGGTCTAAATATGAAAGTTAATATCCTGTGTGTGTCTCAGGTTTCAGAGGAAGCTCATCTATCAGACGCTCAACTCAAAGTGAGTCGTGTGTGTGTGTACAGGAGAGAGTGTGTGTACACTAGGGCTGTCACCGAATATACTTCATGATATATTCTAATGGTTTAAAAATGAATTACGAAGATGAAAATTAACATTTAATGAAAAGCAAAAATGTGTAAAGGTCCTGCAGGAGTAGAGTAAACGAGGCCTAAGGGTCACAGGTCACAGGAGTCTGGCACCGCTTCACTGCTGGAATATAGCGGAGCCGCGAGAGCCACTTTAGCACCGCTGAGCTCGCTCGCAGCGTTCAATACGCTGTAAAACTTGCATTAATATTGGTTTCACTCACTGAATGAAGCCTGCTATATTCGGGGCAAGAGTTGCGACCTTAAATCGGTAAGCCCCGCCCCCCTTAGTTACTGTTGCTAACTCGGACAAACGGATTCGCTCTGTCTTCCAATGACAGCTGTCAGTGCTAAACCTCACCTCACCAAGCTGTCTTTGGGCACAGTGCAGCGTCTCGTCTGAAGGATGAACGAACGTCACTGATGCTTTATTACATCGCTCTTCAAGAGCTGCGCAAACAAAGCCTGCGCATTAACGTCTCCTCCACACACACTCAGCTGCATTATCTTCAGCATACACCGCAAAGCACACACACACTCACACAGCTAACGATACGCAACCGTACAGACCAGGTTCTTCACCTCGCTAACACCGATCTGAGGTGATCTGACAGGTCCCAGATCTGCTGATCCTGGTATAACGGCAGCGATTGGCTGGCGGCAGGACCACACAATGATGTCATCGAATTAAAAAAGCCACAAGGCAACACTTGCCGAATTAAAGCTCACGACTTCTGGAGCGTCATAAGGAAACCGCCCACCGACCAAACCAACAGCCCGTATAACGGATGAATGATTATTATTCAGTTTTTTAGAGGGAATATTCAAACGTCATTTGAGCATGTGTGTGTGTGTTCTGGTGTGTGTTTCAGGTTTCCTAAACTTCACGTGGAGACGCTGGAGACTGAGAAGGTACAAACACACACACTCATAACCGTTATGAGTATCAATAAACATCCTCTCATGCTGTGTGTGTGTGTGTGTGTTATCAGAAGGAGCGTTTCATCCAGATCAGTAAGGTGGATGAAGAGGAGAGGAGGAGGAGAGAGCAGCAGAAACAGCTGAGAGAGCAGGTGTGTGTACACTCTCTCACACACACACACACCGTGCGGCCGTGTGCATTTTACTTTCGGTTTAGAATTAGCGGTCATTAATGGCGGTTGCTAGCGACGGTGTGCTTGAATACCACACTCACACAGAGAGACCTACACACACACACTAGGGGTTGAACGACTTCTGACTTTTTTAAAGTGGAGATTTGTGGTGACGGCCGGCTCTGATGTCCTCAGTGGACAGATGAGCTGAACCTGATCTCGGGTCTTGTGCTCAGGAGAGCGGCGGCATCTGACCGGCGCTGCCCATACGGTTATCAGTCTGGCATCACCGCTTCTGCGTCGGCTCTGATTTCCTCAGTGGACAGATGAGCTGAACCTGATCTCGGGTCTTGTGCTCAGGAGAGCGGCGGCATCTGACCGGCGCTGCCCGTACGGTTATCAGTCCGGCATCACCGCTTCTGCGTCGGCTCTGATGTCCTCAGTGGACAGATGAGCTGAGCCTGATCTCGGGTCTTGTGCTCAGGAGAGCGGTGGCATCTGACCGGCGCTGCCCATACGGTTATCAGTCCGGCATCTCCGCTTCTGCGTCGGCTCTGATGTCCTCAGTGGACAGATGAGCTGAGCCTGATCTCGGGTCTTGTGCTCAGGAGAGCGGCGGCATCTGACCGGCGCTGCCCGTACGGTTATCAGTCCGGCATCACCGCTTCTGCGTCGGCTCTGATGTCCTCAGTGGACAGATGAGCTGAGCCTGATCTCGGGTCTTGTGCTCAGGAGAGCGGCGGCATCTGACCGGCGCTGCCCATACGGTTATCAGTCCGGCATCACCGCTTCTGCGTCGGCTCTGATGTCCTCAGTGGACAGATGAGCTGAACCTGATCTCGGGTCTTGTGCTCAGGAGAGCGGCGGCATCTGACCGGCGCTGCCCATACGGTTATCAGTCCGGCATCACCGCTTCTGCGTCGGCTCTGATGTCCTCAGTGGACAGATGAGCTGAACCTGATCTCGGGTCTTGTGCTCAGGAGAGCGGTGGCATCTGACCGGCGCTGCCCATACGGTTATCAGTCCGGCATCACCGCTTCTGCGTCGGCTCTGATGTCCTCAGTGGACAGATGAGCTGAACCTGATCTCGGGTCTTGTGCTCAGGAGAGCGGTGGCATCTGACCGGCACTGCCCATACGGTTATCAGTCCGGCATCTCCGCTTCTGCGTCGGCTCTGATGTCCTCAGTGGACAGATGAGCTGAGCCTGATCTCGGGTCTTGTGCTCAGGAGAGCGGTGGCATCTGACCGGCGCTGCCCATACGGTTATCAGTCCGTCATCACCGCTTCTGCGTCGGCTCTGATGTCCTCAGTGGACAGATGAGCTGAGCCTGATCTCGGGTCTTGTGCTCAGGAGAGCGGCGGCATCTGACCGGCGCTGCCCGTACGGTTATCAGTCCGGCATCACCGCTTCTGCGTCGGCTCTGATGTCCTCAGTGGACAGATGAGCTGAGCCTGATCTCGGGTCTTGTGCTCAGGAGAGCGGTGGCATCTGACCGGCGCTGCCCATACGGTTATCAGTCCGGCATCACCGCTTCTGCGTCGGCTCTGA
>NC_090175.1:837324-919824 GCF_024679245.1 Pseudorasbora parva | reverse complement strand
ATGTCACAAAAACAAACTTGTGTCTGTCTGTGTGTGTGTGTGTGTGTGTGTGTGTGTGTGTGTGTCATGGGTAGGTTTAGGGGGTTTGTGTGTGTGAGATGGGTAGGTTTAGGGGCAGTGTAAGGGGATAGAAAATACGGTTTGTACAGTATAAACCATTATACCTATGGAGAGTCCCCATATGTCACAAAAACAAACTTGTGTCTGTCTGTGTGTGTGTGTGTGTGTGTGTGTGTGTGTGTGTGTGTGTGTGTGTGTGTGTAGGCTGCATGCGGTCAAGAGGAGCATCAGTCCGTCTCTAGAGGAGCAGAATCATAACGCAGACAGCAGCTGGACTCACTACTCTAAGAAGATCAAGACCGACGGTGAGTCTGCAGCACTCACACCAACGGCAGCGCTATAGCGAACGATAGCGATAATGATGCTAGAAAGCTACAGCGGCGAACGATAGCTATAATGACGCTAGATAGTTACAGCCGCGAACGATAGCTATAATGACGCTAGATAGCTACAGCGGCGAACCATAGCTATAATGATGCTAGATAGCTACAGCGGCGAACCATAGCTATAATGATGCTAGATAGCTACAGCGGCGAACCATAGCTATAATGATGCTAGATAGCTACAGCGCCGAACGATAGCTATAATGATGCTAGATAGCTACAGCGGCGAACCATAGCTATAATGACGCTAGATAGCTACAGCGGCGAACCATAGCTATAATGACGCTAGATAGCTACAGCGGCGAACCATAGCTATAATGACGCTAGATAGCTACAGCGGCGAACCATAGCTATAATGACGCTAGATAGCTATAGCAGCGAACGATGGCTACAACAGCGAACGATAGCTATAATGACGCTAGATAGCTATAGCAGCGAACGATGGCTACAACAGCGAACGATAGCTATAGCGGCTGGACTCACTACTCTAAGAAGATCAAGACCGACTGTGAGTCTGCAGCACTCACACCAACGGCAGCGCTATAGCGAACGATAGCGATAATGATGCTAGATAGCTACAGCGCCGAACGATAGCTATAATGACGCTAGATAGCTATAGCAGCGAACGATAGCTATAATGACGCTAGATAGCTATAGCAGCGAACGATAGCTATAGCGGCTGGACTCACTACTCTAAGAAGATCAAGACCGACTGTGAGTCTGCAGCACTCACACCAACGGCAGCGCTATAGCGAACGATAGCGATAATGATGCTAGATAGCTACAGCGGTGAACGATAGCTATAATGACGCTAGATAGCTATAGCAGCGAACGATGGCTACAACAGCGAACGATAGCTATAGCGGCTGGACTCACTACTCTAAGAAGATCAAGACCGACTGTGAGTCTGCAGCACTCACACCAACGGCAGCGCTATAGCGAACGATAGCGATAATGATGCTAGATAGCTACAGCGGTGAACGATAGCTATAATGATGCTAGATAGCTACAGCGGCGACCGATAGCTATGACGCTAGATAGCTATAGCAGCGAACGATAGCTATAACGGGAACGATCACCGTATTGGTGTCCACAACAATGAACTGTAAAGCCCCGTTCAGACCGCCAGCGATTTTGTCACTGCATGTCGCTAGTGGGCGTTCCCACTACGGGTTGCATATAAACGTCATTGAATAGTACTGTTTTTATTACTAGTGTTTTGCAGAGCAAGTTATTAGAATACATACACACTGTATTGTAATAGGTAGACCATAGTGCATGCAGTTTAGTCAACTCGCGTTTTTCCATGCATCATTTGTTTAAACGTGTCTGTATGTAGGCTACACAGAGACATATCGTAAGGAACAGGGGACTTGCTAACAGCTAATATCAGCAACACCTCCGGACGCCGCAGTAGCAGTACAGCCGACGGATCATGTGCACTGACTTCACTCCTATTGGTTGTCGCTCGCGAAAATCGCTTCTCGTTTGCATAAGGTTGATATTTCTGAACTTTTGTCACGTGTCTCGCGCCGCTTGACACGCCCACATTCTGTCGCCAACGGTCACTGTCGCTCGTGTCGCCAGAAGCCGCCAGCGCTCCGTTGAAATGAATGGGATCATGTCGCTGCGTGTCGCTGGCGGTGTGAACGGGGCTTAATAACCTTAGCATCAAATATAATTACAATGATAGGCGTAACGATAACAAGCGTCCACACAGCGCACAATTTCGATCTCTTTATTTGAAGCTGCAGTTTTGTGGTCTGCCGCTTTAACCGTTTGTGCTCTTTAAAGCAGGAAGGATTCTGATTGGCTGAAGTGACTCGTTTAACTTCTCTTTCTCTGCCGTGTCACAGGAAGCTGCTCACAAACATATTCTAACGTCGCTGACTCAGAGTCGTCCGGTGATTGGCCCAGACTGCAGTAAGTGCCCCGCCCCTTTAACTCAGATGATGTCATGAGCCGTCGTCTGATTGGCTGCTGTTTGTTCAGGCCTGAAGGCGGAGCCTCTGTGAGCCCAGTGGAGGAGTCCTCGGCCAATCAGAGTCAAGGTAAAAGGAGCCGAAAGCAGAAGAAGAGGCCGTCTGACGGTGAGCGCTCTTATTGACGTACGGAAGCCTGAGGCCTTTGCACACGGAGTCGGAGATTTGCGCATGCGTTTCCGTATTCTTGACCCGAAAAATTCGTCACGCACTGAGACCTCGCACACTGGGATGCGTATTAATGAATATGTTAGGCGTTAAATGTTGTTTTTTTTTTTTTAACGGGCGACCGTTTCGGAGGCAGTGTGCGAGCGTGATTGACATAACGTGACGTGCAAAAATCTGAGTGTGCAAAGGCCTTAAACTCTGGTGTGTGCTGACCTCGAGCGTTTCATTGCGTTCTCTCTCGCAGCTTCTGAAACGACGCCGCCGGCGCTCTTCGACGTTCCTCAGGTCTGGTAGCCAATCGGGACCCTCGCTCGGCCAACAGCCAATCAGAAGACAGCACTTGACTCCTGACGTGTCGTCTGACCTCTCCTTACGTGGCCGAAGCTCAGAGCGTTTTAAAGGTGCTGAAGATACTGAGCCATTTCCTGTGTGTGTGTGTGTGTGTGTGTGTGTGTGTGTGTGTGCGCGCGTGTGAGAGTATTTTACCGCAGTTTCCCAGAGCGCTCCCTCATTTTAAATATTAACGTGTCCTGCAAGGTTTATTTATTCCTCGTGAGGGTTTTTTTTTGTCTTTAGTTCCTTCAGTGAAAAAAAAATGTGTTGTCATTGTGAATATCCTTGTATTATTTTGTATCAAATGTTCCCTTTTCCAAGGGAGATGAAATTAAAGAGTCTTTCTTAGTACGCCTGTGTCGGTCTGTTCATTCAAACGCTCGCTTCCCTTCCTCCAGTCACAGATGCCAGAACTAATGCACACGCTGAAGCCATGCAGACGGATCAGATGTGCTGCATCTTCTCTGTTCATCTGGCTTATTCTGGAAATGTCATTTTGTGAGATGTTGGAGTTGTTTTAGGGAAAAAGGTCTGCCTAAAGAATAAATGTAATGTTTCAGATGCTCAAATGTGTGTTTGTTCCTCAAGGAATCGCATTCATCCGTTACACAACCAAAAGTTGCCTATTCTTTTCAACAGCATATAATTATACACGGTCATTTAATATTATTGATGTAAATGGTCAATCCTTCTTACGTGCCCCAGATCACTACGGTAAGCCTATTGTGTTTATATTACACCTGCACTGCTAAAACTAATTCAATAATAAAGCTCTTCTTATTTGGTATTTTTGTCTTGTTTCTTGCTTAAATATCTAAAGTCTTACATGACCTATGTCATATAAGAACAAATAATCTGATTGGGACTTTTTCTGACACAATGGTCAGATAATTTAGCTTGTTTTAAGCAGAAGCTCTCTAATGTTTTTCTGGGAGAGAAACTCATCTCGACTTACTTATTATTGTATTTAAATATTTGGCCGAGAATGAGACGGGGGGAAAATACTATAAAGCAGTTTTGGCGGAGTGCGTACAGTTCACTCTCATATGTTAACAAAGTAAAGTTGAGGGGGAAATATACTTTTATTTTATTATTCCTCTTTTACCACTAATCTTTAGGTGTCCGGCTTAATTACTTCGGCGTTCAACACGGCATTAAGCCAAATGTCGTTATAACCGAGCGCGCTCTTTTTAAACGAGTAACCCCGCGAACCTCTCCTCCTCTACTGATGGTTACCGCCCGAACGGATGGACGACAGAAGGTATGTGGAAATGTAATATTTAATAAGTGTATAATCTTAATCTCTCGTGTAAGCTCCCGATCAGTGTCTCAAACGCCCGCCGATCGACCGGTTCACTTTTACCTCAGCTAAAAACGAGTATAACGCTAACAAAACGGTATTTATTTTATCTTAACTTGACCTGTTCGCGATGCCTACTGTTATAATATTATTTAATGGTGTCTGTCAACATTATTTTTAGATGAGTTCGAAAACAATATAAAACAAAAAATGCTTTAATATATTACTGTGAATTACTTCAAGATTTTTGATACATTCATTAATCATTTCACCAGTTCACTCATCACATTAGATAGAGTAAAGATTATGCGTAAAGTCCTGATATCCAAACGCAAACTCAGATAAAACCAAACGGGTTAGAGTTTTACTCCTTTAATTAAATAATGATGTCTCTTCTGAACATGTTTTTGTCCAAAATATTTTATTACTGAAGGAATTCGTCAACTCTTGGAATATTTTAAAAAAAATTTATAGCATGATACAGTTGATGAATTTTCATGAAATGCCACATCAGTACTGCAAGTCACATGAGGACTCCACAGATACCAATCAAGCATAACATTATGACCGGTGAAGTGAATAACACTACTGATCTCTTCATCTCCTGTTAGTTGGTGGGATATATTAGGCAGCAAGTGAACATTTTGTCCTCAAAGTTGTTAGAAGCAGGAAAAATGGGCAAGCGTAAGGATTTGAGCGAGTTTGGCCAGATTGTGACGGCTAGACGACTGGGTCAGAGCATCTCCAAAACTGCAGCTCTTGTGGGCTGTTCCCGGTCTGCAGTGGTCAGTATCTATCAAAAGTGCTCCAAGGAAGGACCAGTGGAGAACTGGCCACAGGGTCATGGGCGGCCAAGGCTCATTGATGCACGTGGGGAGCGAAGGCTGGGTCAGCAAAAGGGGAACCAACACAACATTAGGTCATAATGTTATGCCTGATCGGTGTATCTATTCTGCACGGCGTGTCTCATTGTAGAATCAGTGCAGCAGGAAGTAGGAGAGCAGAGAACAGCAGAGGAATAGGAAGCTCTGGGTGTCGCTTTTAGCACCGTTATTGGGGACTCTTTGGAGGTCGCTCTTAGCGCCGTTATTGGGGATTTTCTGGGTGTCGCGGGTGGCACCGTTATTGGGGACTCTTTGGCGGTCGCTCTTAGTGCCGTTATTGGGGATTTTCTGGGTGTCGCGGGTGGCACCGTTATTGGGGACTCTTTGGAGGTCGCTCTTAGCGCCGTTATTGGGGATTTTCTGGGTGTCGCGGGTGGCACCGTTATTGGGGACTCTTTGGCGGTCGCTCTTAGTGCCGTTATTGGGGATTTTCTGGGTGTCGCGGGTGGCACCGTTATTGGGGACTCTTTGGCGGTCGCTCTTAGCGCCGTTATTGGGGATTTTCTGGGTGTCGCGGGTGGCACCGTTATTGGGGACTCTTTGGCGGTCGCTCTTAGCGCCGTTATTGGGGATTTTCTGGGTGTCGCGGGTGGCACCGTTATTGGGGACTCTTTGGAGGTCGCTCTTAGCGCTGTTATTGGGGATTTTCTGGGTGTCGCGGGTGGCACCGTTATTGGGGACTCTTTGGAGGTCGCTCTTAGCGCTGTTATTGGGGATTTTCTGGGTGTCGCTCTTAGCGCTGTTATTGGGGACTCTTTGGCGGTCGCTCTTAGTGCCGTTATTGGGGATTTTCTGGGTGTCGCGGGTGGCACCGTTATTGGGGACTCTTTGGCGGTCGCTCTTAGTGCCGTTATTGGGGATTTTCTGGGTGTCGCGGGTGGCACCGTTATTGGGGACTCTTTGGCGGTCGCTCTTAGCGCCGTTATTGGGGATTTTCTGGGTGTCGCGGGTGGCACCGTTATTGGGGACTCTTTGGAGGTCGCTCTTAGCGCTGTTATTGGGGATTTTCTGGGTGTCGCGGGTGGCACCCTTGTACATGAAGCTCTGGATGACGCTCTGGGTGACGAGACTCTTATCTCTGTTATATGTGAAGCCTGGAGTGACGCCATTATCCCCGTTACATAGGTTCCCCTCACAACATGAGAGATCCTGAATAAAAGAACATTTTAGGAGACCGCAAATAGCTTTAGTACAGCCTTTCGCAGGTATTGACACTTTTCCGTTAATCACTGGAGAAGAGAAGAAAAATAAAGGTTTGGTCAGTAAGAGTTGGCCCCTGATTCTCACATGTTGCTGTAAAGCAGGCGTCCTCATTCCCAGAACAGCTGACGGTGTTGGAGCATCTCGGCCCATCACAGTAATAGCACGTCCTTCCATTGGGACGCAGAATTCTGGGATCTACCGCAGGAAAAACACTTCTTTCACTTTATCCATAAATATAACATCTAATCCAATAACACTGCTCCCATTCCCTATCAGTTCTGGATAGAAAATCACATCCCACACTCATTTGATTTTCTCGACTGATTGTCACATGGAAGTACAAACTGATTACAGAAAAGTTGGGACACTGTACAAATTGTGAATAAAAAAGGATTGCAATAATTTACAAATCTCATTAACTTATATTTTATTCACAATAGAATATTGATAACATATCAAATATTGAACGTGAGACATTTTAAAATGTTGGCTCGTTTTGGATTTCATGAGAGGTACACATAAGAGAGGTACAAATAAGGAACAGCTGGAGGACCAATTTGCAACTCCTTAGGTCAATTGGCAAATGACTGGGTATAAAGAGCCTCTCAGAGTGGCAGTGTCTCTCAGAAGGCAAGATGGGCAGAGGATCACCAATTCCCCCAATGCTGCGGCGGACAATAGTGGAGCGATATCAGAAAGGAGTTTCTCAGAGGAACACTGCACAGAGTTTGAAGTTATCATCATCTACGGTACAATCCGGCACTGAAATGGCCAGCCTGCAGTCCAGATCTTTCACCATTAGAAAACATTTGGTGCATCATAAAGAGGAAGAGACACACACAGACACCCAAATAGCTCCAAGGGGGTAATCTAGTGCTCGGAAAGCGTTCCACCCCTAGGGGCTGCCATTGCTAACCAAGCCATCACCTGCTGTTAGCATCCCATTGACTCCCATTCATTTTTGAGTCACTTTGACAGTGAATAATTTTACATCTGAGGCGTTTAAAGACTCCATTTGTCCATTGTTTATTTCTAAAGAAACACGACAATGTATAAAAGGCTCCGTTACCTTGTATCTTACACTATCGCCCCGCAGAAGCTGTTTTTGTAAAAATAGGCTAACCATTGCGTCATAACCAACGCGACTCTGTCGCACAGTTGAGAAATTACCGTATAGACCTGAGGAGACGCTCGCAGGCAATCTTTTACTGTCTATGAGACCGTCGGGGGGACGAGGAGACATAAAGTCTGATAAAGTCAAGGGGGAAGAATGGAGAGAAGCCCATAGGGAGCCAAAAGCAACGGGAGAAAATATTTAAACAACGTGATTCAGATTTCACTTTCCACAACTACTAGAAGACCTACAGCTGTCCGACAGGAGGCTCACGTTACATCTACTAGAAGACCTACAGCTGTCAGACAGGAGGCTCACGTCACATCTACTAGAAGACCTACAGCTGTCAGACAGGAGGCTCACGTCACATCTACTAGAAGACCTACAGCTGTCAGACAGGAGACTCACTTTCCACAACTACTAGAAGACCTACAGCTGTCCGACAGGAGGCTCACGTCACATCTACTAGAAGACCTACAGCTGTCTGACAGGAGGCTCACGTCACATCTACTAGAAGACCTACAGCTGTCAGACAGGAGGCTCACGTCACATCTACTAGAAGACCTACAGCTGTCAGACAGGAGGCTCACGTCACATCTACTAGAAGACCTACAGCTGTCTGACAGGAGGCTCACATCACATCTACTAGAAGACCTACAGCTGTCAGACAGGAGGCTCACGTCACATCTACTAGAAGACCTACAGCTGTCAGACAGGAGACTCACGTCACATCTACTAGAAGACCTACAGCTGTCAGACAGGAGACTCACGTCACATCTACTAGAAGACCTACAGCTGTCTGACAGGAGGCTCACGTCACATCTACTAGAAGACCTACAGCTGTCAGACAGGAGGCTCACGTCACATCTACTAGAAGACCTACAGCTGTCAGACAGGAGGCTCACGTCACATCTACTAGAAGACCTACAGCTGTCAGACAGGAGGCTCACGTCACATCTACTAGAAGACCTATAGCTGTCAGACAGGAGACTCACGTCACATCTACTAGAAGACCTACAGCTGTCTGACAGGAGGCTCACGTCACATCTACTAGAAGACCTACAGCTGTCGGACAGGAGGCTCACGTCACATCTACTAGAAGACCTACAGCTGTCAGACAGGAGGCTCACGTCACATCTACTAGAAGACCTACAGCTGTCAGACAGGAGGCTCACATCACATCTACTAGAAGACCTACAGCTGTCAGACAGGAGGCTCACGTCACATCTACTAGAAGACCTACAGCTGTCAGACAGGAGGCTCACGTCACATCTACTAGAAGACCTACAGCTGTCCGACAGGAGGCTCACGTCACATCTACTAGAAGACCTACAGCTGTCGGACAGGAGGCTCACGTCACATCTACTAGAAGACCTACAGCTGTCGGACAGGAGGCTCACGTCACATCTACTAGAAGACCTACAGCTGTCCGACAGGAGGCTCACGTCACATCTACTAGAAGACCTACAGCTGTCCGACAGGAGACTCACGTCACATCTACTAGAAGACCTACAGCTGTCCGACAGGAGGCTCACGTCACATCTACTAGAAGACCTACAGCTGTCAGACAGGAGGCTCACGTCACATCTACAAGAAGACCTACAGCTGTCAGACAGGAGGCTCACGTCACATCTACTAGAAGACCTACAGCTGTCCGACAGGAGGCTCACGTCACATCTACTAGAAGACTTACAGCTGTCAGACAGGAGGCTCACTTCACATCTACTAGAAGACCTACAGCTGTCGGACAGGAGACTCACGTCCCATCTACTAGAAGACCTACAGCTGTCTGACAGGAGGCTCACGTCACATCTACTAGAAGACCTACAGCTGTCCGACAGGAGGCTCACGTCACATCTACTAGAAGACCTACAGCTGTCAGACAGGAGGCTCACGTCACATCTACTAGAAGACCTACAGCTGTCAGACAGGAGGCTCACGTCACATCTACTAGAAGACCTACAGCTGTCAGACAGGAGGCTCACGTCACATCTACTAGAAGACCTACAGCTGTCCGACAGGAGGCTCACGTCACATCTACTAGAAGACCTACAGCTGTCAGACAGGAGGCTCACGTCACATCTACTAGAAGACCTACAGCTGTCAGACAGGAGGCTCACGTCACATCTACTAGAAGACCTACAGCTGTCAGACAGGAGGCTCACGTCACATCTACTAGAAGACCTACAGCTGTCAGACAGGAGGCTCACGTCACATCTACTAGAAGACCTACAGCTGTCAGACAGGAGGCTCACGTCACATCTACTAGAAGACCTACAGCTGTCGGACAGGAGGCTCACGTCACATCTACTAGAAGACCTACAGCTGTCAGACAGGAGGCTCACGTCACATCTACGTCCTCAAGCTCAGTCTGAGCCGGCGCTGTTCACTCAGCCATCAGGAAGTGAGTGCTCCTATACTGACATCACTTCCCGCCGTTGATGTCAATGGGAGCGCTCTGTCCATTTCTGTCTATGGATAGCTCACACCCAAACAGAGGCCAATTTGATGCTATAATGAATGATCTGGGGGTATATGGGGGGTCTTCCTCCAGGAAGGGTTTATTAACCTGTGTGGACATGTTTGGCGTTTTCAGTTTAGTGTTTTTGATAACTTTGCCTGTGGTAATGCTAACTGCATAGCATTTGCCACAGGTGTGTATTTCTATTGGAGTTTATATATTTCACTCCAATTTCCTTTAAAGGGGGGGTGAAATGCTGTTTCATGCATACTGAGCTTTTTACACCTTTAAAGACTTGGATTCCCATCCTAAACATAGACAAAGTTTCAAAAACTAATGTTGGATGTTTGATGGAGTATTTCTGTGTCAAAAATACTCCTTCCGGTTTCTCACAAGTTTCGGCGAGTTTTTTTCGAGTATGGGTCTATTTGACGTTAAATAGAGCGGAAGGTCCTTGTATGGGCCGTACAGGCTCTTCTCCCGGAAGGGTGCGCGCGCGTCACTAGAGGGAGAGAGAGCAAATGCACGCTGTAAACAGTCTCTCAGGTGCAGATCCAGTCGTCCGTGAACACGCCGTTATGTGGCGCGCCGCGCTCCACTTTATTCCTATGGGTGACGTCGAGCGACTTCAACGCTTCAGCACAGCATTCCGGGAAGGCAGCGCTGCATTTGAACCGATTTGAACGCAGAAATGACGGGAAGCTTCAAGGCATCGCTTCAGTCGCGTCGCAAAGTGGATTTCCACAGTCACTGCTGTCAGGACTTCACCAAATCATACCAAAGAAGTGTGTTTTTGACAGAGCGGTCCTGCTTTGGAAGATGCCGGTGAGTAAATCAACTTCAAATGTCTCTGCTATTGGCTACCGTCGCATGAGTAAACATCAGTAAACGATACGATCGCGTGCTTCGTCATTCAAATGCGCTAACGGTTACTCCATTGTTGTTCTGTATAACGTTACACTAGTCTGACTCTGACGTGCAAAACCCTTTTGCTTGCTACCTCTAAGGTCTAGTCACATACAATAGTCCATAAACCGAATCATGTCCTCATAAACTGCACACAAAGGCCCCTAAATACAGTCCATACCACAGAGACGGACATCCTGATGTTGCCGTTTCTCCTGTTCAGTTTATTTCTCCCTCAGATTTGATTGTGGATCATTATCTGTATTAGCTGAGATAGATGGGTTTCTCCACGCTTGAGGACGTCACCGCTTTGCGCGCTCATCATTCTTTAGCTCCGCCCACACGATACGCCTCCAGGCGCTCGGTTTTTTCCGGAAAGACTCGGTACAGCCCATATTTCTAATATTATAAATATAAATAACTAAAGACTTTTCGGAGATATGAAGGACGCAATACTACTCTATAGGTACTCAAGATTGACATGAGATTGACTGAAACTGAGTGTTTCACCCCCCCTTTAAAAAAAAACTATTTTGCACTAGGTACACAAACACTTCCTCTTAGCATCGTTTGGACAAAACTGTCCCCATTAAAAACCCCACATTAAATAATCCCTCTGCCATTGAACGATAGAATTATGCAATATTTGTTATTGGGCTTTTATTCTGTTGGCAAGGCTTGAAAATAAAATAAAAATACTATTTTTTACCAGATGGTGCTATTTTTTCAAGTTTGGCGTATAAAGTAAATACTCACTTTATTCCTGTTTTAATGTTTATGCATAATATAACGCCAGTTTGATACAGTCTAGAGCTATAACTGTGTGTGTGTGTGTGTGTGTGTGTTGGTATGGGTGTCAGAGTGTGGTGTGTGTGTGTGTGTGTTGGTATGGGTGTCAGAGTGTGGTGTGTGTGTGTGTGTGTGTGTGTGTGTTGGTATGGGTGTCGGAGTGTGGTGTGTGTGTGTGCTTGTAATATATTTGAGTTGAAGATGAAGTTGGCACTGCGCCCAAACAAAATCTTACTGAGCTCATTTTTTGAGAACCTAAAGTTTGGAGCAGCTTATTTAGATTTATGTTTTGATTTTCAGTTCTAGAGCTCAAAATGCTTTAGAATATATATATATAGTATAAAATATTATTCATACATCATATTCATAAACTAAACCCTATATAATTTTTTGAGGGTTTCACTTTTTGACTCTAATATAATCTGCCACGGGTCTTCTTTAAAATGAGACCAGACTTAAGATTCAGTTTTTCGGCATGGCCGTTTTGTCCCCTATGGACCTGTGTGAACTCTGACCTATTAGAGCCTAGGATCAGAGTTCATATAGGAATGAGTCTCAGGACGTCTGCACACGCCACTCATCTTTATTCACACACATTAAAAGCCACTCTCAGGGGGATATAAAAACATTCAGCCAATCACGGGCCAGCTGGGCGGAGTCACAGGGGAGCTGGGCGGAGTCACAGGGCAGCTGGGCGGAGTCACGTCAGTTTGATTTGGATGAAGCAGAGTCCGGGATGATCGATGCTGCCGCTGTCAACACACACACACACACACACACACACACACACACACACACACACACACAAAATACGGTTTGTACAGTATAAAAACCATTACGCCTATGGAATGTCCCCATATGTTACAAAAACAAATGTGTGTGAGTGTGTGTGAGTGTGAGTGTGTGTGTGTTTGTGTGAGTGTGAGTGTGTGAGTGTGAGTGTGAGTGTGTGTGTGTGACACACCTCTCCCCCGGCAGGATCACTATGCTAAGGCTTTTGCTCTCCAGCGCTCGGAACACTTTGCCCACTCTCCTGTCCAGCTTCTCCATCTGCCGCGCCACCATTGGCTCCTGTAGGTCACATGACACCTGGAGAAAACGCATCTCATTACCGGGGCAATCAGCGGAGGCGTGTCTGTTTGATTGACAGGTGTCACTCACGTCACACTCCTCCCCCTGCTCTGGTGTCACTGGGCTGGTTTCCATGGTGACGGGGTGTGTGTGCGTCCATGAGGTCATGTGGGGCGGAGTCAGAGCGTGACAGACTGATAACTTCCTGCTGCCGATCTGAAGGGCGACGCCCACTGCGGCCTGAGCGCTGTCTGCGCTCTCGAACCCTACACACACACACACACACACACACACACACACGATGACTCTCATTACAGTGTGTAATCAGCATTAGAGTGTATTATTGAAGCTCTGTGGGATGCACACGCACTGATGAAGGCGTGTCTTTGGCGTTTCCCAGAATGCTCTGCGGCGCCGCTGACCCGCTGAACCGCGCCGAACTGCCTGAAGTTCTGGAGCAGGTCGTCATGGCGATGCGGTTTCGTGGACAGATTGCACACGTAGATCATGCGACTGTTGAGGCGGTCATTCTGGCGCTCACACACACACTCATCCAGATCCAGACTGAGCTCAAATACAGGACGCCGAACCTGACCAGAGCAGACCTGTGAGTGTGTGTGTGTGTGTGTGTGTGTGTGTGTTTGAGAGTGTGTGTGTGTGTGTGTGTGTAACCTTTATGGTGCAGTCGCTGATCTGCTGTCCATTCAGATGATCCAGAGCGAGCTGAGCTCCTTCGAGATGCTCGAACATGACCTCTGCATGAACCTGCACACACACAACTGTCTGAAACACTGTGTGTGTGTGTGTGTGTGTGTGTGTGTGTGTGTGTGTGTGAGGACATTTCAAATAGCTTTAAAAACATACTAAATTATGTTTTTTGAGAAAGTAAAAATGTAGCATGTCATTATTTAAAGGTCCCGTCCCTCGCGATCCCATCGTTCAGACTTTAGTGTGTAATGTTGCTGTTGGAGCATTAATAATACCTGTACAATTATAAAGCTCAGAGATCAATGCCAAGCGAGATATTTTATTGAACAGAAGTTCCCTTTCAGCGCCTCCAGCGAGCGGCCGGTCTGGGCTAGAGGGAAAGCATCGATGTCTCTTTCCCGCCGTAACGCCGCCTCAGCCGGGGCCGAGTGCCAGAAGAGCTGCTGCGTGACCGGAGTTAGCATGTGTGTGTGGATGGGTCCGTGTTTGGAAGCGTGTAGTGGTGGTAATAAACTTTATATTCACTAAAAGCTGTCACTCATTCAATAAACGCAATCTCACGAAGGTCCGCAGTGACGTTGGTATACAACGAATCTCTTATTTGCACAATGTCTGCACTTAAAGAGGATTGCTGCGCGTGTTTAACTGAACTCAGCACCTGGACAAGCGCTGGAGCGGTGAGTGATTCCACATTAAACACCTCTGATTGGCCAATTCCGTAGTAGAAGTCCACAAACCTGTCTGTGATTGGCTACATTACTCACCGAGTCGGTCGGGGGGGGCAGACGGTCGGGGGGGGCAGACGGTCGGGGGGGGCAGACCGTCGGGGGGGGCAGACGGTCGGGGGGGGCAGACGGTCGGGGGGGGCAGACGGTCGGGAGGGGCAGACGGACGGGAGGGGCAGACGGTCGGGAGGGGCAGACGGTCGGGAGGGGCAGACGGTCGGGGGGGGCAGACGGTCGGGGGGGGGCAGACGGTCGGGGGGGGGCAGACGGTCGGGGGGGGCAGACGGTCGGGGGGGGGGCAGACGGTCGGGAGGGGCAGAACATAAACGTCTAGCTCAAAGACTTTAGACAGAAAGGGCAGTTTGGAGATGGGCCTAAAGTTTGAGAGAATGTGTGCGTGTGTGTGCGTGTGTGTTGTACCCCGTGTGTGTGCTGCAGCAGTCGTAGTGTCCGCAGGCTTCCAAAGCGCTTCAGGAGTGTGTGTACATCTCTCTCGGTGATGTCAGCGGGCAGCGGCCCGACGTACAACACACACATCTGCCTCAGACGCTCACACACCTGAAACACACACACACACAGGTCAGTGTAATACATCTGTGAGTGTGTGTATGTGTGTGTGTGTGTGTGAGAGAGAGAGAGAGTGTGTGTGTGTGTGTGTGTGTATGTGTGTGTGTGTGTGTGAGTGAGAGAGAGAGAGAGAGAGAGAGAGAGAGAGAGAGAGAGAGAGAGAGAGAGAGAGAGAGAGAGAGAGTGAGTGTGTGTGTGTGTGTGTGTGTGTGTGTGTGTGTGTGTGTGTGTGTGTGTGTGTGTGTGTACCTGCTGCAGGTGCTGCTGTCGTCCCGTCGCGGTCGTCTGCTTCAGTGTGTTCATGAAAGACGAGAACCGAAGGACACTGAGAGAGTACGACTGAGCCAGCCTTCGGAACACACACACCACCTACACACACCCACCCACACACACACACACACACACACAGAGTGAGATACAGGCGTGTGTGTGATTTAAAAGAACTACACTAGTTCAAACCAATAACAATGCTGAGCAAACCAACCATATGAACACACACACACACACACACACACACACACACACACATACACACACACACACACACACACACACACACACAGACACACACACACACATACACACACACACACACACACACACACATACACACACACACACACACACACACAGACACACATACACACACACACACACACACACACACACAGGGGCGTAGCCATTTTTTCAGCTGCAGCGGGACAGACAGTACGTTTCTACGAATCCGCTTTCAGGCTTTCAGTGAGAGCGCCTCCTCATGTTTAGATGAGAATAAAAGGACAGGTCAGGCATAGATTATTTGTGTCCCTGTATTTAAATCTTGATGTATTCACACTGGTTTCCATGATTAACACACCTGCCCGTGACCTGAAGAAGCGCGCTATCAACCGAGGTTAGAGAAGGCGGTCTTCAGCGCCCCTGTTAACGTGCCCGCCCCCGCGCAGCTGACGCCGGTTCGAATCCCGCTCGGAGCGGGTCGACTAGGATCGGGGACACCCAGTAAACGTGCGGGGGACAAAAATACACTTTATTAAACGTGTCCCCCGCGTAATCTACGCCCATGCACACACACACACACACACACCTCTCTGTCGCTGGAGCACTGCTGTCTCCGGCTCTGCTGATTGGACACTGAGCCGTTCGTCTCCGCTGCTCCACCCAGGAACACTGCTGATTGGCCGGATCCATAGAGGGCGTGGCCAAAGCGGAGAGCGCTGTGATTGGACAGAGAGGAGCCTCGATCGGACATCTCTGTATCAGAGCCATCCGTCTCAGGAATATCCCACAATTCCTCCAGATGATGCTCGAGCACCTGAGAGAGCGATTCAGGGAATCAGTGAATCAGACTTCAGTGAATCAGACATCAGCAATTCAGTGAATCAGACTTCAGCGATTCAGTGAGAAGAACCCATTCAGAAGGATGAGTCACCGATGATAAGACTTCAGTGACTCAGTGAATCATTCACACCATCGCTGGCCCGACTGATTCACTGAGAGGAGCCCATTCAGAAGGATGATTCACCGATGAATCTGACTTCAGTGACTCAGTGAATCATTCACACCATCGCTGGCTCGACTGATTCACTGAGAAGAACCCATTCAGAAGGATGAGTCACCGATGAATCTGACTTCAGTGACTCAGTGAATCATTCACACCATCGCTGGCCCGACTGATTCACTGAGAGGAACCCATTCAGAAGGACGAGTCACCGATGAATCAGACTTCAGTGACTCAGTGAATCATTCACACCATTGCTGGCTCGACTGATTCACTGAGAGGAACCCATTCAGAAGGATGATTCACCGATGAATCAGACTTCAGTGATTCAGTGAATCAGGGATTCAGACTTCAGTGAATCAGACTTCAGCGATTCAGTGAGAAGAACCCATTTAGAAGGATGAGTCACCGATGATAAGACTTCAGTGAATCAGTGAATCATTCACACCATCGCTGGCTCGACTGATTCACTGAGAAGAACCCATTCAGAAGGATGATTCAATGATGAATCAGACTTCAGTGACTCAGGGAATCATTCACACCATCGCTGGCTCGACTGATTCACTGAGAAGAACCCATTCAGAAGGATGAGTCACTGATGAATCAGACTTCAGTGACTCAGGGAATCATTCACACCATCGCTGACTCGACTGATTCACTGAGAAGAACCCATTCAGAAGGATGATTCACCGATGAATTAGACTTCAGTGACTCAGTGAATCATTCACACCATCGCTGGCTCGACTGATTCACTGAGAAGAACCCATTCAGAAGGATGATTCACTGATGAATCAGACTTCAGTGATTCAGTGAATCATTCACACCATCGCTGGCTCGACTGATTCACTGAGAAGAACCCATTCAGAAGGATGATTCAATGATGAATCAGACTTCAGTGACTCAGGGAATCATTCACACCATCGCTGGCTCGACTGATTCACTGAGAAGAACCCATTCAGAAGGATGAGTCACTGATGAATCAGACTTCAGTGACTCAGTGAATCATTCACACCATCGCTGGCTCGACTGATTCACTGAGAAGAACCCATTCAGAAGGATGAGTCACTGATGAATCAGACTTCAGTGACTCAGTGAATCATTCACACCATCGCTGACTCGACTGATTCACTGAGAAGAACCCATTCAGAAGGATGATTCACCGATGAATCAGACTTCAGTGACTCAGTGAATCATTCACACCATCGCTGGCTCGACTGATTCACTGAGAAGAACCCATTCAGAAGGATGAGTCACCGATGAATCAGACTTCAGTGACTCAGTGAATCATTCACACCATCGCTGGCCCGACTGATTCACTGAGAGGAACCCATTCAGAAGGATGATTCAATGATGAATCAGACTTACAAACAAATCATTTAGAACCACGAGTCAAAAGAACCAATTGTAACAAATGATTCACTCAAACCTCTCTGGGTCCCTTCCTGATGAAGTACTGAGCCAGATGAAGAGCAGCCAGCGCGTCCTCACAGGGGTCGTGACCTCTGCGGTCCTCCGACTGGATCTCCCGTCTGACGGACACACACACACACACACACACACACACACACTGAATCTGGAGCTCAAGTGAACCGTGTGGCGTGGCGAGCTCGTGTTAGACTCACTTCAGAATCACTTGAGCCAGGAGCTTGAGTTTGAATCTGCGGCCGAAGTCTTGGCGGTACAGCAGAGACGTGTCGATGACGTGAGGGTGGATCATCTGCACACACACACACACACACACAGGTTTACATGGCCTGAACGCCCCTGTGTGTGGCCGCTCATTACTGCAGGGATCATCTCACGTGTAGGGCTCGCAGGTCTCCGTCCAGAGAGTGGCCAATCAGCACAGCGTCTGTCGGCAGAAGCTGCAGGAGTTTAGACTGGACCTCTGAGAGACACGTGGAGACGGGAGCCAGCAGAGCACGCGTGATCCCAGAGAACCTGACACACACACACGCGCACACACACATGCACGCACACACACGCACACACACACACACACACACGCACACACACACGCACACACACACACACACACACGGATGTGATGACATTTCAAACTAAATCAGGTTCAAACTAAATTTCATTCTGATGTTAAAAGCAGATTGTGTGTGTGTGTGTGTGTGCGCGAGTGTGTGTGTGTGTGTGTGTACCTGGTGCAGTAGTTGATGATGGGGTTCGGTGGTTTGACGAGCTCGTCTAACAAACAGCGTCCATCAGAGTCCACCAGTGCCACACGCGTGACCTCTAACCCCACACGCGTCAGACACTGAAACAGAAACACACGGCCAATCACAGCGCAGAACACAGCCGAGCACAGTGGCCAATCACAGCGCAGAACACAGCCGAGCACAGGACCGCAGCGGCCAATCACAGCGCAGAACTCACCATCTCACAGTCCAGGCCGAACAGAGGACTGCTGTCCGTCACACGGCCGACGCTCTCACTGCACACGAACGCCTCACAGCCCCGCCCACCTGCACGGCATCATGGGAAACAGAGTGTGAGTGAGTGTGTGTGCGTGTGAGTGTGTGTGTGTGTGTGTGTGTGTGTCTCACCCTTCACAGGGAAGTTGTGTTTGATCATCTCTTGTTCGGTCAACAGGAAGTGGCTCATCCCGGCTGCGCTCGATCCGAAGCGGCGAATCACAGGATGCCACATCAGCGCGGCTGCACGACACACAGCAGGTCATGTGACAGTGAAGCAGGTCATGTGACAGCTAAACAGGTCATGTGACAGCGAAGCAGGTCATGTGACAGTGACAGTGAAGCAGGTCATGTGACAGTAAAGCAGGTCATGTGACAGTGAAGCAGGTCATGTGACAGTGAAGCAGGTCATGTGACAGCGAAGCAGGTCATGTGACAGTGAAGCAGGTCATGTGACAGCGAAGCAGGTCATGTGACAGTGAAGCAGGTCATGTGACAGTGAAGCAGGTCATGTGACAGCGAAGCAGGTCATGTGACAGCGAAGCAGGTCATGTGACAGTGAAGCAGGTCATGTGACAGTGAAGCAGGTCATGTGACAGTGAAGCAGGTCATGTGACAGCTAAACAGGTCATGTGACAGCGAAGCAGGTCATGTGACAGTGAAGCAGGTCATGTGACAGCTAAACAGGTCATGTGACAGCGAAGCAGGTCATGTGACAGTGACAGTGAAGCAGGTCATGTGACAGTAAAGCAGGTCATGTGACAGTGAAGCAGGTCATGTGACAGTGAAGCAGGTCATGTGACAGCGAAGCAGGTCATGTGACAGTGAAGCAGGTCATGTGACAGCGAAGCAGGTCATGTGACAGTGAAGCAGGTCATGTGACAGCGAAGCAGGTCATGTGACAGCGAAGCAGGTCATGTGACAGCGAAGCAGGTCATGTGACAGTGAAGCAGGTCATGTGACAGTGAAGCAGGTCATGTGACAGTGAAGCAGGTCATGTGACAGCTAAACAGGTCATGTGACAGTGAAGCAGGTCATGTGACAGTGAAGCAGGTCATGTGACAGCGAAGCAGGTCACGTGACAGCGAAGCAGGTCATGTGACAGCGAAGCAGGTCATGTGACAGTGACAGTGAAGCAGGTCATGTGACAGTAAAGCAGGTCATGTGACAGTGAAGCAGGTCATGTGACAGCGAAGCAGGTCATGTGACAGTGAAGCAGGTCATGTGACAGTGAAGCAGGTCATGTGACAGTGAAGCAGGTCATGTGACAGTGACAGTGAAGCAGGTCATGTGACAGTGACAGTGAAGCAGGTCATGTGACAGTAAAGCAGGTCATGTGACAGCGAAGCAGGTCATGTGACAGTGACAGTGAAGCAGGTCATGTGACAGTGACAGTGAAGCAGGTCATGTGACAGTGACAGTGAAGCAGGTCATGGGACAGTAAAGCAGGTCATGTGACAGTGAAGCAGGTCATGTGACAGCGAAGCAGGTCATGTGACAGCGAAGCAGGTCATGTGACAGCGAAGCAGGTCATGTGACAGCGAAGCAGGTCATGTGACAGCGAAGCAGGTCATGTGACAGCGAAGCAGGTCATGTGACAGCGAAGCAGGTCATGTGACAGCGAAGCAGGTCATGTGACAGCGAAGCAGGTCATGTGACAGTGAAGCAGGTCATGTGACAGTGAAGCAGGTCATGTGACAGTGAAGCAGGTCATGTGACAGTAAAGCAGGTCATGTGACAGTGAAGCAGGTCATGTGACAGCGAAGCAGGTCATGTGACAGCGAAGCAGGTCATGTGACAGTGAAGCAGGTCATGTGACAGTGAAGCAGGTCATGTGACAGTGAAGCAGGTCATGTGACAGTGACAGTGAAGCAGGTCATGTGACAGTGACAGTGAAGCAGGTCATGTGACAGTAAAGCAGGTCATGTGACAGCGAAGCAGGTCATGTGACAGTGACAGTGAAGCAGGTCATGTGACAGTGACAGTGAAGCAGGTCATGTGACAGTGACAGTGAAGCAGGTCATGGGACAGTAAAGCAGGTCATGTGACAGTGAAGCAGGTCATGTGACAGCGAAGCAGGTCATGTGACAGCGAAGCAGGTCATGTGACAGCGAAGCAGGTCATGTGACAGCGAAGCAGGTCATGTGACAGCGAAGCAGGTCATGTGACAGTGAAGCAGGTCATGTGACAGTGAAGCAGGTCATGTGACAGTAAAGCAGGTCATGTGACAGCGAAGCAGGTCATGTGACAGCGAAGCAGGTCATGTGACAGTGAAGCAGGTCATGTGACAGTGAAGCAGGTCATGTGACAGTGAAGCAGGTCATGTGACAGTGAAGCAGGTCATGTGACAGTGACAGTGAAGCAGGTCATGTGACAGTGACAGTGAAGCAGGTCATGTGACAGTAAAGCAGGTCATGTGACAGCGAAGCAGGTCATGTGACAGTGACAGTGAAGCAGGTCATGTGACAGTGACAGTGAAGCAGGTCATGTGACAGTGACAGTGAAGCAGGTCATGGGACAGTAAAGCAGGTCATGTGACAGTGAAGCAGGTCATGTGACAGTGAAGCAGGTCATGTGACAGCGAAGCAGGTCATGTGACAGTGAAGCAGGTCATGTGACAGCGAAGCAGGTCATGTGACAGCGAAGCAGGTCATGTGACAGTGAAGCAGGTCATGTGACAGCGAAGCAGGTCATGTGACAGCGAAGCAGGTCATGTGACAGTGAAGCAGGTCATGTGACAGTGAAGCAGGTCATGTGACAGTGAAGCAGGTCATGTGACAGTGAAGCAGGTCATGTGACAGCGAAGCAGGTCATGTGACAGCGATCATCAGAGACCGACGGCTCCTTCGTTTGAGGAATATGCCATAAGCAGGACAGGATGAGTAGCCTTCACGCTCTCAAACACTATCCTCCGCGCGCAGCTTTGCTATCTTCAGACGTTGGCGGAGCGTGAACGGGGCAATATGTGTTCGTAGATGGAAAGAAAGAGGCGGGAACTGGCGAATGTTCAACAACTTTATAATAAATAATAACAAAGCGAAAGTACGGCGGGCAGCCGCTCACGGACGACTGACCCACACACACACACATAATAAAACATGAACAAACACAACACCAGGCCTGTCCTCTCGTCCTCCACTGTCGCCGCGCAGCGAACATAAGTAAAGTTTAACGTTTAAATGCCGGTACAAATTACTACCGTACTGATATAAAAATATACAAATACCGTTATTGACGGCCAACGGACCGGATATTTAACTCAGCTTGGTTGCCGTCGCCGGCATTTCTCTCATAAATAACTAGTTAAGCTGTACAAATGAATTTAACGTTAATATTATGCCAGCATTATTAATAGCGCTCTCGTCTTTTGTAACAGGGACCAATGAAGGCGTTCATACCGAAAGCGGCCCTTTTCACTGTCGCAAGGACGTGCACATGCTAGCCTGTTCCGTTGACATGATCTGCGAATGCTAAAGAGGAGCTAGCCTAGCCTAGCCTAGCCTAGCTTGACATTGAGGAACACCCAACGACTCACCTGGCAGCGGCGTCTGGGCCTCTACTGTGACCTCACTGCTGAGGAGGTCAGAGGTCAGAGGGTCACATGACGAGGGCGCCAGAGTCCATCTCTGAGAAACACAAACACATCTAGAGGTGTCATCAAAGAGTGTGAACGAGTGTGTGTGTGTGTGTGTGTGTGTGTGTGTTTAAATGGTAATTTAAAGGTAAATCTCCCCCGTTGTAACTGCCATGGTTAATGCAGCAGAGAAGCAGTGCTCTGGACATTAGTGCTGAACATGAGCACTCAGACCTGCGTTTGATCCAGCCCTGTCCAGCGGCCGCATCTACAAACAACAGCGGCAAACAGACGACACAGTCCCGCAAACACCAGCACTGGCCGGCCAGCATGTCCAGTCTAACTTTAACAACAATGTGCGCTAACTTGAATGTCAGGAATGGAACAAGTTTGAGATCTATGAGAGAGACTTCAGAAAGTCATGGGACACCAAACTACTCCAAGAAAGATCTTACTGGGCCTGCTCAAATGAGCCGCGAAATGGAGGAAGGCTCCATACTTTCGGTGTATTTTTCAATGCTGGTGGGAAGGGGTTTGGATTACAGAGATAGGCAGCCTTGCTGTGTGTGTGTGTGTGTGTGTGTGTGTGTGTGTGTGTGTGTGTGTGTGTGTGTGTGTGTGTGTGTGAGAGTGAGTGAGTGTGTGTGTGTGTGTGTGTGTGTGTGTGTGTGTGTGTGTGTGTGTGTGTGTGTGTGTGTGTGAGAGTGAGTGAGTGAGTGTGTGTGTGTGTGTGTGTGTGTGTGTGTGTGTGTGTGTGTGTGTGTGTGTGTGTGTGAGAGTGAGTGAGTGTGTGTGTGTGTGTGTGTATGTGTGTGATAGAGTGTGTGCGAGAGTGAGTGTGTATGTGTGTGTGCGAGAGTGAGTGTCTGTGTGTGTGTGTGTGTGTGTGTGTGTGTGAGAGTATGTGAGTATGTGTGTGTGTGTGAGTATGTGTGTTTGTGTGTGTGTGAGAGTGTGTGTGTGTGTGTGTCACTCACTGAGCTGTATTTGTTGTGCAGGTGTCTGAAGTGACTGAAGTATCTGTAGAAGTGACTCTGCGTCAGTCCGTCCAAAATCATCAGGTTCACACGCGACAGACGCACATCATCACTGAGGCTGAACCAGCTGAACACACACACACACACACACACACACACACACACACACACACACACACACACAGAGAGAGTCAATTACAGGCCAATCTCGAATCTACCGTTTCTATCAACAACACTAGAAAAGGCCGTGTCTTCACTACTATGCTCCTTTTTAGAAAGAAATGGTATCTGTGAGGATTTCCAGACCGGATTTAGACCGTATCCATCTTAAAGATATCTCTAAATTACGGCACATGCTCTCAGTGCCAAATGCTGAACCGTTAGTTGATGCGTTCATGAGCTCAAGGCTAGATTACTGTAATGCTCTACTGGGTGGTTGCCCTGCTCGCTTAATAAACAAACTCCAGCTGGTCCATGATAGATAGATAGATAGATAGATAGATAGATAGATAGATAGATAGATAGATAGATAGATAGATAGATAGATAGATAGATAGATAGATAGATAGATAGATAGATAGATAGATAGATAGATAGATAGATAGATAGATAGATAGATAGATAGATAGATAGATAGATAGATAGATAGATAGATTATTGTAATGCTCTACTGGGTGGTACACTTGAGGCTGCTCTGTCAAGAAGTCCTTTGTGTGTGTGTGTGTGTATATACACGTGTGTGTGTGTGTGTTTTTATATATATTTGTGTTTGTTTGTGTGTGTGTAATGTGTTGTTGTTGTTGTTGTCAGAGAGCTGGGTTTGATCCGGAGTCACCGTCAGTCATCTGGAGCCCATCCGTGTGTCTGCAGTAAGAGCCTCTTGTGTGTGTGTGTGTGTGTGTGTGTGTGTGTGTGTGTGTGTGTGTGTGTGTGTGTGTGTGTGTGTGTGTGTATACCTGGGCTTCTTCACACTGTGTGAGCGTCTGAGTGTGACGTACTGGATCAGATCACACACGTCCTTCACCGTCAGCACATCCTGATCCCACAGAAACACAAACACACACACACACACACACACACACACACACACACACACACACACACACACACACACACACACACACACACACTGTAGGCTTCATGAACTCAGAGGTTAATGGTGAGTGCGTTAGGGGTAGTCACCTGTGTGGTGGGCTCTGTTCTCAGTCTCTTCTGGCCGTCTGAGATCACACTGGCCAGTGCTTTCCTCTTACAGCACGAGGAGGAGGAGGAGGATGAAGATGAGGATGAAGATAATGATGCCATCTGTTGATCTGATTCGATCTTCATCGCCCCTGTCACAATAATACACTGATGATGATAATGATGATGATAAACACTCTTCTTCAGTCCATATGATCAACAACACACCGTGTTTAATTTAACACGCCATGACGTCAGTCTATAGTAAATACATCGATATAACAATGTAAATACATGAAGGTAAATCCGCACGTGTGTTGACTGATGATCTACAGCTCTGCGATCGATTAGGACACACTGATCTGTGCGCGATTACTTCTGCTCTCGACCAATCACAGGCCCCACTGAGAGGTACGTCACACACAACACCGGAAGCGCAGCATAATAACAAAGGAAATGGCGTCTGTGTGCGGGTAATTCAAAACTGCGCGAGTTTTTCTGCGTTAAATATGATCATGTTTTAGATAATTAGCGTTTATCGAGTCGTTTAGCGTGTGTGTGTGTGTTTAACGCGAGAGGGAAGAACGACATCGACATGTCAACAAAGAGTCTGGCGAAGTAAGAAACACATCTGATGATAAACACTACACTGTGTGTGTGTGTGTGTGTGTGTGTGTGTGTGTGTGTGTGTGTGTGTGTGTGTGTGTGTGTGTGTGTGTGTGTGTGTGTGTAAATATAAGTGACTGAAGTATCTGTAGAACTCCAGTTCCAGCACTTTAGACTCCTTGGCGCTTAAAGAAAAGTAGGGAAATAGTCCGACGCCGTGGCCCAACGAGCACACTCGAAACTATGTGTGGAAAGAGAGCATGATGGCATACAGAAAGGCCATAAAAACTGCTAGATCTGCTTATTTCTCAACTCTCTTAGAAGAAAACAAACACAACCCTAAGTATTTATTCGATACAGTAGCTAAATTATCAAAAAATAAAGCTTCAGCTTCTGACGTTTGTTAACAGCACAGCAGTAATGACTTTATGAACTTCTTTACTAGTAAGATTGATAATATTAGGAATAAAATTATAACCATGCAGCCGTCTATTACAGTATCACTTCAGACAGAGCACTGCAGGGTCACTGAGGAAAAATTACACTCATTCACTGCTATAGGAGAACACACACACACACACACACACACACACACACACACACTGCTATAGGAGAACACACACACACACACACACACACACACACACACACACACACACTGCTATAGGAGAACACACACACACACACACACTGCTATAGGAGAACACACACCCACACACACACACACACACACACACTGCTATAGGAGAACACACACCCACACACACACACTCACTGTTATAGGAGAACACACACACACACACACACACACACACACACACACTGCTATAGGAGAACACACACACACACACACACACACACACACACACACACACACACACACTGCTATAGGAGAACACACACACACACACACACACACACACACACTGCTATAGGAGAACACACACCCACACACACACACACACACACACACTGCTATAGGAGAACACACACCCACACACACACACTCACTGTTATAGGAGAACACACACACACACACACACACACACACACACACACTGCTATAGGAGAACACACACCCACACACACTGCTATAGGAGAACACACACACACACACACACACACACACACACTGCTATAGGAGAACACACACACACACACACACACACACACACACTGCTATAGGAGAACACACACACACACACACACACACACACACACACACTGCTATAGGAGAACACACACCCACACACACTGCTATAGGAGAACACACACACACACACACACACACACACACACTGCTATAGGAGAACACACACACACACACACACACACACACACACACACTGCTATAGGAGAACACACACCCACACACACTGCTATAGGAGAACACACACACACACACACACCCACACACACTGCTATAGGAGAACACACACACACACACACACACACACACTGCTATAGGAGAACACACACACACACACACACACACACACACACACTGCTATAGGAGAACACACACACACACACACACACACACTGCTATAGGAGAACACACACACACACACACACACACACACACACACACACTGCTATAGGAGAACACACACCCACACACACACACTCACTGTTATAGGAGAACACACACACACACACACACACACACACACACACACTGCTATAGGAGAACACACACCCACACACACTGCTATAGGAGAACACACACCCACACACACACACTGCTATAGGAGAACACACACCCACACCCACACACACACACTGCTATAGGAGAACACACACCCACACCCACACACACACACTGCTATAGGAGAACACACACACACCCACACACACCCACACACTGCTATAGGAGAACACACACACACACACACTGCTATAGGAGAACACACACCCACACACACACACACACACTGCTATAGGAGAACACACACCCACACACACACACTCACTGTTATAGGAGAACACACACACACACACACACACACACACACACACTGCTATAGGAGAACACACACCCACACACACACACACACACACACACACACTGCTATAGGAGAACACACACCCACACACACACACTCACTGTTATAGGAGAACACACACACACACTCACTGTTATAGGAGAACACACACTCACTGCTATAGGAGAACACACACACACACACACACACACACTGCTATAGGAGAACACACACTCACACTCACTGCTATAGGAGAACACACACACACACTGCTATAGGAGAACACACACACACACACACTGCTATAGGAGAACACACACTCACACTCACTGCTATAGGAGAACACACACACACTCATTTACTGCTATAGGAGAACACACACTCACACTCAATGCTATAGGAGAACACACACACACACTCATTCACTGCTATAGGAAAACACACACTCATTCACTGCTATAGGAGAACACACACTCATTCACTGCTATAGGAGAACACACACTCATTCACTGCTATAGGAAAACACACACTCATTCACTGCTATAGGAGAACACACACTCACACTCACTGCTATAGGAGAACACACACTCACTGCTATAGGAGAACACACACACACACACACTCATTTACTGCTATAGGAGAACACACACTCACACTCACTGCTATAGGAGAACACACACACACACTCATGCACTGCTATAGGAAAACACACACTCATTCACTGCTATAGGAAAACACACACTCATTCACTGCTATAGGAGAACACACACTCATTCACTGCTATAGGAGAACACACACTCATTCACTGCTATAGGAGAACACACACTCATTCACTGCTATAGGAGAACACACACTCATTCACTGCTATAGGAGAACACACACCCACACACACACACACACTGCTATAGGAGAACACACACCCACACACACACACTCACTGTTATAGGAGAACACACACACACACACACACACACACACACACACACACACTGCTATAGGAGAACACACACCCACACACACACACACACACACACACACTGCTATAGGAGAACACACACCCACACACACACACTCACTGTTATAGGAGAACACACACACACACTCACTGTTATAGGAGAACACACACTCACTGCTATAGGAGAACACACACACACACACACACACACACTGCTATAGGAGAACACACACTCACACTCACTGCTATAGGAGAACACACACACACACTGCTATAGGAGAACACACACACACACACACACACTGCTATAGGAGAACACACACTCACACTCACTGCTATAGGAGAACACACACACACACACTCATTTACTGCTATAGGAGAACACACACTCACACTCACTGCTATAGGAGAACACACACACACACTCATTCACTGCTATAGGAAAACACACACTCATTCACTGCTATAGGAGAACACACACTCACACTCACTGCTATAGGAGAACACACACACACACTCATTCACTGCTATAGGAAAACACACACTCATTCACTGCTATAGGAGAACACACACTCATTCACTGCTATAGGAGAACACACACTCATTCACTGCTATAGGAGAACACACACTCATTCACTGCTATAGGAGAACACACACTCATTCACTGCTATAGGAGAACACACACTCATTCACTGCTATAGGAGAACACACACACACACTCATTCACTGCTATAGGAGAACACACACTCATTCACTGCTATAGGAGAACACACACTCATTCACTGCTATAGGAGAACACACACTCATTCACTGCTATAGGAAAACACACACTCATTCACTGCTATAGGAGAACACACACTCACACTCACTGCTATAGGAGAACACACACACACACTCATTCACTGCTATAGGAGAACACACACTCACACTCACTGCTATAGGAGAACACACACACACACACACACACTGCTATAGGAAAACACACACTCATTCACTGCTATAGGAGAACACACACTCATTCACTGCTATAGGAGAACACACACTCATTCACTGCTATAGGAGAACACACACACACACACTCATTCACTGCTATAGGAGAACACACACACTCACTGCTATAGGAGAACACACACACACACACACACACTGCTATAGGAGAACACACACACACACACACTGCTATAGGAAAACACACACTCATTCACTGCTATAGGAGAACACACACTCATTCACTGCTATAGGAGAACACACACACTCACTGCTATAGGAGAACACACACACACACACTCATTCACTGCTATAGGAGAACACACACACACACACACTGCTATAGGAGAACACACACACACACACACTGCTATAGGAAAACACACACTCATTCACTGCTATAGGAGAACACACACTCATTCACTGCTATAGGAGAACACACACTCATTCACTGCTATAGGAGAACACACACACACACTCATTCACTGCTATAGGAAAACACACACTCATTCACTGCTATAGGAGAACACACACTCATTCACTGCTATAGGAGAACACACACTCATTCACTGCTATAGGAGAACACACACACACACTCATTCACTGCTATAGTAGGAGAAGAATTGGCTAAACTTGTTAAATCATCCAAATCAACAACATGTATGCCGTTTCTGTCAAAAACACTAGAAAAGGCCGTGTCTTCACTACTATGCTCCTTTTTAGAAAGAAATGGTATCTGTGAGGATTTCCAGACCGGATTTAGACCGTATCCATCTTAAAGATATCTCTAAATTACGGCACATGCTCTCAGTGCCAAATGCTGAACCGTTAGTTGATGCGTTCAAGAGCTCAAGGCTAGATTACTGTAATGCTCTACTGGGTGGTTGCCCTGCTCGCTTAATAAACAAACTCCAGCTGGTCCATGATAGATAGATAGATAGATAGATAGATAGATAGATAGATAGATAGATAGATAGATAGATAGATAGATAGATAGATAGATAGATAGATAGATAGATAGATAGATAGATAGATAGATAGATAGATAGATAGATAGATAGATAGATAGATAGATAGATAGATAGATAGATAGATAGATAGATAGATAGATAGATAGATAGATAGATAGATAGATAGATAGATAGATAGATAGATAGATAGATAGATAGATAGATAGATAGATAGATAGATAGATAGATAGATAGATAGATAGATAGATAGATAGATAGATAGATAGATAGATAGATAGATAGATAGATAGATAGATAGATAGATAGATAGATAGATAGATAGATAGATAGATAGATAGATAGATAGATAGATAGATAGATAGATAGATAGATAGATAGATAGATAGATAGATAGATAGATAGATAGATAGATAGATAGATAGATAGATAGATAGATAGATAGATAGATAGATAGATAGATAGATAGATAGATAGATAGATAGATAGATAGATAGATAGATAGATAGATAGATAGATAGATAGATAGATAGATAGATAGATAGATAGATAGATAGATAGATAGATAGATAGATAGATAGATAGATAGATAGATAGATAGATAGATAGATAGATAGATAGATAGATAGATAGATAGATAGATAGATAGATAGATAGATAGATAGATAGATAGATAGATAGATAGATTATTGTAATGCTCTACTGGGTGGTTGCCCTGCTCGCTTAATAAACAAACTCCAGCTGGTCCATGATAGATAGATAGATAGATAGATAGATAGATAGATAGATAGATAGATAGATAGATAGATAGATAGATAGATAGATAGATAGATAGATAGATAGATAGATAGATAGATAGATAGATAGATAATTGTAATGCTCTACTGGGTGGTACACTTGAGGCTGCTCTGTCAAGAAGTCCTTTGTGTGTGTGTGTGTGTATATACACGTGTGTGTGTGTGTGTTTTTATATATATATTTGTGTTTGTTTGTGTGTGTGTAATGTGTTGTTGTTGTTGTTGTCAGAGAGCTGGGTTTGATCCGGAGTCACCGTCAGTCATCTGGAGCCCATCCGTGTGTCTGCAGTAAGAGCCTCTTGTGTGTGTGTGTGTGTGTGTGTGTGTGTGTGTGTGTGTGTGTGTGTGTGTGTGTGTGTGTGTGTGTGTGTGTGTGTGTATACCTGGGCTTCTTCACACTGTGTGAGCGTCTGAGTGTGACGTACTGGATCAGATCACACACGTCCTTCACCGTCAGCACATCCTGATCCCACAGAAACACAAACACACACACACACACACACACACACACACACACACACACACACACACACACACACACACACACACACACACACTGTAGGCTTCATGAACTCAGAGGTTAATGGTGAGTGCGTTAGGGGTAGTCACCTGTGTGGTGGGCTCTGTTCTCAGTCTCTTCTGGCCGTCTGAGATCACACTGGCCAGTGCTTTCCTCTTACAGCACGAGGAGGAGGAGGAGGATGAAGATGAGGATGAAGATAATGATGCCATCTGTTGATCTGATTCGATCTTCATCGCCCCTGTCACAATAATCCACTGATGATGATGATGATGATGATAGACACTCTTCTTCAGTCCATATGATCAACAACACACCGTGTTTAATTTAACACGCCATGACGTCAGTCTATAGTAAATACATCGATATAACAATGTAAATACATGAAGGTAAATCCGCACGTGTGTTGACTGATGATCTACAGCTCTGCGATCGATTAGGACACACTGATCTGTGCGCGATTACTTCTGCTCTCGACCAATCACAGGCCCCACTGAGAGGTACGTCACACACAACACCGGAAGCGCAGCATAATAACAAAGGAAATGGCGTCTGTGTGCGGGTAATTCAAAACTGCGCGAGTTTTTCTGCGTTAAATATGATCATGTTTTAGATAATTAGCGTTTATCGAGTCGTTTAGCGTGTGTGTGTGTGTTTAACGCGAGAGGGAAGAACGACATCGACATGTCAACAAAGAGTCTGGCGAAGTAAGAAACACATCTGATGATAAACACTACACTGTGTGTGTGTGTGTGTGTGTGTGTGTGTGTGTGTGTGTGTGTGTGTGTGTGTGTGTGTGTGTGTGTGTGTGTGTGTGTGTGTGTGTGTGTGTAAATATAAGTGACTGAAGTATCTGTAGAACTCCAGTTCCAGCACTTTAGACTCCTTGGCGCTTAAAGAAAAGTAGGGAAATAGTCCGACGCCGTGGCCCAACGAGCACACTCGAAACTATGTGTGGAAAGAGAGCATGATGGCATACAGAAAGGCCATAAAAACTGCTAGATCTGCTTATTTCTCAACTCTCTTAGAAGAAAACAAACACAACCCTAAGTATTTATTCGATACAGTAGCTAAATTATCAAAAAATAAAGCTTCAGCTTCTGACGTTTGTTAACAGCACAGCAGTAATGACTTTATGAACTTCTTTACTAGTAAGATTGATAATATTAGGAATAAAATTATAACCATGCAGCCGTCTATTACAGTATCACTTCAGACAGAGCACTGCAGGGTCACTGAGGAAAAATTACACTCATTCACTGCTATAGGAGAACACACACACACACACACACACACACACACACACACTGCTATAGGAGAACACACACACACACACACACACACACACACACACACACACACACACACTGCTATAGGAGAACACACACACACACACACACTGCTATAGGAGAACACACACCCACACACACACACACACACACACACTGCTATAGGAGAACACACACCCACACACACACACTCACTGTTATAGGAGAACACACACACACACACACACACACACACACACACTGCTATAGGAGAACACACACCCACACACACTGCTATAGGAGAACACACACACACACACACACACACACACACACTGCTATAGGAGAACACACACACACACACACACACACACACACACTGCTATAGGAGAACACACACACACACACACACACACACACACACTGCTATAGGAGAACACACACCCACACACACTGCTATAGGAGAACACACACACACACACACACACACACACACACACACTGCTATAGGAGAACACACACACACACACACACACACACACACACACACACACACTGCTATAGGAGAACACACACCCACACACACTGCTATAGGAGAACACACACACACACACACACACACACACACTGCTATAGGAGAACACACACACACACACACACACACACACTGCTATAGGAGAACACACACACACACACACACACACACACACACACTGCTATAGGAGAACACACACACACACACACACACACACACACTGCTATAGGAGAACACACACACACACACACACACACACACACACACACACTGCTATAGGAGAACACACACCCACACACACACACTCACTGTTATAGGAGAACACACACACACACACACACACACACACACACACTGCTATAGGAGAACACACACCCACACACACTGCTATAGGAGAACACACACCCACACACACACACTGCTATAGGAGAACACACACCCACACCCACACACACACACTGCTATAGGAGAACACACACCCACACCCACACACACACACTGCTATAGGAGAACACACACACACCCACACACACCCACACACTGCTATAGGAGAACACACACACACACACACTGCTATAGGAGAACACACACCCACACACACACACACACACTGCTATAGGAGAACACACACCCACACACACACACTCACTGTTATAGGAGAACACACACACACACACACACACACACACACACACTGCTATAGGAGAACACACACCCACACACACACACACACACACACACACACTGCTATAGGAGAACACACACCCACACACACACACTCACTGTTATAGGAGAACACACACACACACTCACTGTTATAGGAGAACACACACTCACTGCTATAGGAGAACACACACACACACACACACACACTGCTATAGGAGAACACACACTCACACTCACTGCTATAGGAGAACACACACACACACTGCTATAGGAGAACACACACACACACACACTGCTATAGGAGAACACACACTCACACTCACTGCTATAGGAGAACACACACACACTCATTTACTGCTATAGGAGAACACACACTCACACTCAATGCTATAGGAGAACACACACACACACTCATTCACTGCTATAGGAAAACACACACTCATTCACTGCTATAGGAGAACACACACTCATTCACTGCTATAGGAGAACACACACTCATTCACTGCTATAGGAAAACACACACTCATTCACTGCTATAGGAGAACACACACTCACACTCACTGCTATAGGAGAACACACACTCACACTCACTGCTATAGGAGAACACACACACACACACTCATTTACTGCTATAGGAGAACACACACTCACACTCACTGCTATAGGAGAACACACACACACTCATGCACTGCTATAGGAAAACACACACTCATTCACTGCTATAGGAAAACACACACTCATTCACTGCTATAGGAGAACACACACTCATTCACTGCTATAGGAGAACACACACTCATTCACTGCTATAGGAGAACACACACTCATTCACTGCTATAGGAGAACACACACTCATTCACTGCTATAGGAGAACACACACCCACACACACACACACACTGCTATAGGAGAACACACACCCACACACACACACTCACTGTTATAGGAGAACACACACACACACACACACACACACACACACACTGCTATAGGAGAACACACACCCACACACACACACACACACACACACACTGCTATAGGAGAACACACACCCACACACACACACTCACTGTTATAGGAGAACACACACACACACTCACTGTTATAGGAGAACACACACTCACTGCTATAGGAGAACACACACACACACACACACACACACACACTGCTATAGGAGAACACACACTCACACTCACTGCTATAGGAGAACACACACACACACTGCTATAGGAGAACACACACACACACACACACACACTGCTATAGGAGAACACACACTCACACTCACTGCTATAGGAGAACACACACACACACACTCATTTACTGCTATAGGAGAACACACACTCACACTCACTGCTATAGGAGAACACACACACACACTCATTCACTGCTATAGGAAAACACACACTCATTCACTGCTATAGGAGAACACACACTCACACTCACTGCTATAGGAGAACACACACACACACTCATTCACTGCTATAGGAAAACACACACTCATTCACTGCTATAGGAGAACACACACTCATTCACTGCTATAGGAGAACACACACTCATTCACTGCTATAGGAGAACACACACTCATTCACTGCTATAGGAGAACACACACTCATTCACTGCTATAGGAGAACACACACTCATTCACTGCTATAGGAGAACACACACACACACTCATTCACTGCTATAGGAGAACACACACTCATTCACTGCTATAGGAGAACACACACTCATTCACTGCTATAGGAGAACACACACTCATTCACTGCTATAGGAAAACACACACTCATTCACTGCTATAGGAGAACACACACTCACACTCACTGCTATAGGAGAACACACACACACACTCATTCACTGCTATAGGAGAACACACACTCACACTCACTGCTATAGGAGAACACACACACACACACACACACTGCTATAGGAAAACACACACTCATTCACTGCTATAGGAGAACACACACTCATTCACTGCTATAGGAGAACACACACTCATTCACTGCTATAGGAGAACACACACACACACTCATTCACTGCTATAGGAGAACACACACACTCACTGCTATAGGAGAACACACACACACACACACTGCTATAGGAGAACACACACACACACACACTGCTATAGGAAAACACACACTCATTCACTGCTATAGGAGAACACACACTCATTCACTGCTATAGGAGAACACACACACTCACTGCTATAGGAGAACACACACACACACACTCATTCACTGCTATAGGAGAACACACACACACACACACTGCTATAGGAGAACACACACACACACACACTGCTATAGGAAAACACACACTCATTCACTGCTATAGGAGAACACACACTCATTCACTGCTATAGGAGAACACACACTCATTCACTGCTATAGGAGAACACACACACACACTCATTCACTGCTATAGGAAAACACACACTCATTCACTGCTATAGGAGAACACACACTCATTCACTGCTATAGGAGAACACACACTCATTCACTGCTATAGGAGAACACACACACACACTCATTCACTGCTATAGTAGGAGAAGAATTGGCTAAACTTGTTAAATCATCCAAATCAACAACATGTATGCCGTTTCTGTCAAAAACACTAGAAAAGGCCGTGTCTTCACTACTATGCTCCTTTTTAGAAAGAAATGGTATCTGTGAGGATTTCCAGACCGGATTTAGACCGTATCCATCTTAAAGATATCTCTAAATTACGGCACATGCTCTCAGTGCCAAATGCTGAACCGTTAGTCGATGCGTTCATGAGCTCAAGGCTAGATTACTGTAATGCTCTACTGGGTGGTTGCCCTGCTCGCTTAATAAACAAACTCCAGCTGGTCCATGATAGATAGATAGATAGATAGATAGATAGATAGATAGATAGATAGATAGATAGATAGATAGATAGATAGATAGATAGATAGATAGATAGATAGATAGATAGATAGATAGATAGATAGATAGATAGATAGATAGATAGATAGATAGATAGATAGATAGATAGATAGATAGATAGATAGATAGATAGATAGATAGATAGATAGATAGATAGATAGATAGATAGATAGATAGATAGATAGATAGATAGATAGATAGATAGATTATTGTAATGCTCTACTGGGTGGTTGCCCTGCTCGCTTAATAAACAAACTCCAGCTGGTCCATGATAGATAGATAGATAGATAGATAGATAGATAGATAGATAGATAGATAGATAGATAGATAGATAGATAGATAGATAGATAGATAGATAGATAGATTATTGTAATGCTCTACTGGGTGGTACACTTGAGGCTGCTCTGTCAAGAAGTCCTTTGTGTGTGTGTGTGTGTATATACACGTGTGTGTGTGTGTGTTTTTATATATATATTTGTGTTTGTTTGTGTGTGTGTAATGTGTTGTTGTTGTTGTTGTCAGAGAGCTGGGTTTGATCCGGAGTCACCGTCAGTCATCTGGAGCCCATCCGTGTGTCTGCAGTAAGAGCCTCTTGTGTGTGTGTGTGTGTGTGTGTGTGTGTGTGTGTGTGTATACCTGGGCTTCTTCACACTGTGTGAGCGTCTGAGTGTGACGTACTGGATCAGATCACACACGTCCTTCACCGTCAGCACATCCTGATCCCACAGAAACACAAACACACACACACACACACACACACACACACACACACACACACACACACACACACACACACACACACACACACACACACTGTAGGCTTCATGAACTCAGAGGTTAATGGTGAGTGCGTTAGGGGTAGTCACCTGTGTGGTGGGCTCTGTTCTCAGTCTCTTCTGGCCGTCTGGGATCACACTGGCCAGTGCTTTCCTCTTACAGCACGAGGAGGAGGAGGAGGATGAAGATGAGGATGAAGATAATGATGCCATCTGTTGATCTGATTCGATCTTCATCGCCCCTGTCACAATAATCCACTGATGATGATGATGATGATGATAGACACTCTTCTTCAGTCCATATGATCAACAACACACCGTGTTTAATTTAACACGCCATGACGTCAGTCTATAGTAAATACATCGATATAACAATGTAAATACATGAAGGAAAATCCGCACGTGTGTTGACTGATGATCAACAGCTCTGCGATCGATTAGGACACACTGATCTGTGCGCGATTACTTCTGCTCTCGACCAATCACAGGCCCCACTGAGAGGTACGTCACACACAACACCGGAAGCGCAGCATAATAACAAAGGAAATGGCGTCTGTGTGCGGGTAATTCAAAACTGCGCGAGTTTTTCTGCGTTAAATATGATCATGTTTTAGATAATTAGCGTTTATCGAGTCGTTTAGCGTGTGTGTGTGTGTTTAACGCGAGAGGGAAGAACGACATCGACATGTCAACAAAGAGTCTGGCGAAGTAAGAAACACATCTGATGATAAACACTACACTGTGTGTGTGTGTGTGTGTGTGTGTGTGTGTGTGTGTGTGTGTGTGTGTGTGTGTGTGTGTGTGTGTGTGTGTGTGTGTGTGTGTGTGTAAATATAAGTGACTGAAGTATCTGTAGAACTCCAGTTCCAGCACTTTAGACTCCTTGGCGCTTAAAGAAAAGTAGGGAAATAGTCCGACGCCGTGGCCCAACGAGCACACTCGAAACTATGTGTGGAAAGAGAGCATGATGGCATACAGAAAGGCCATAAAAACTGCTAGATCTGCTTATTTCTCAACTCTCTTAGAAGAAAACAAACACAACCCTAAGTATTTATTCGATACAGTAGCTAAATTATCAAAAAATAAAGCTTCAGCTTCTGACGTTTGTTAACAGCACAGCAGTAATGACTTTATGAACTTCTTTACTAGTAAGATTGATAATATTAGGAATAAAATTATAACCATGCAGCCGTCTATTACAGTATCACTTCAGACAGAGCACTGCAGGGTCACTGAGGAAAAATTACACTCATTCACTGCTATAGGAGAACACACACACACACACACACACACACACTGCTATAGGAGAACACACACACACACACACACACACACACACTGCTATAGGAGAACACACACACACACACACACACACACTGCTATAGGAGAACACACACCCACACACACACACTCACTGTTATAGGAGAACACACACACACACACACACACACACACTGCTATAGGAGAACACACACCCACACACACTGCTATAGGAGAACACACACACACACACACACACACACACACTGCTATAGGAGAACACACACACACACACACACACACACACACACTGCTATAGGAGAACACACACACACACACACACACACACACACACACTGCTATAGGAGAACACACACCCACACACACTGCTATAGGAGAACACACACACACACACACACACTGCTATAGGAGAACACACACACACACACACACACACACACACACACACACACACACACTGCTATAGGAGAACACACACCCACACACACTGCTATAGGAGAACACACACACACACACACACCCACACACACTGCTATAGGAGAACACACACACACACACACACACACACACACACACACTGCTATAGGAGAACACACACACACACACACACACACACACACACACACTGCTATAGGAGAACACACACACACACACACACACACACACTGCTATAGGAGAACACACACACACACACACACACACACACACACACACACACTGCTATAGGAGAACACACACCCACACACACACACTCACTGTTATAGGAGAACACACACACACACACACACACACACACACACACACTGCTATAGGAGAACACACACCCACACACACTGCTATAGGAGAACACACACCCACACACACACACTGCTATAGGAGAACACACACCCACACCCACACACACACACTGCTATAGGAGAACACACACCCACACCCACACACACACACTGCTATAGGAGAACACACACACACCCACACACACCCACACACTGCTATAGGAGAACACACACACACACACACTGCTATAGGAGAACACACACCCACACACACACACACACACACTGCTATAGGAGAACACACACCCACACACACACACTCACTGTTATAGGAGAACACACACACACACACACACACACACACACACACACACTGCTATAGGAGAACACACACCCACACACACACACACACACACACACACACACACTGCTATAGGAGAACACACACCCACACACACACACTCACTGTTATAGGAGAACACACACACACACTCACTGTTATAGGAGAACACACACTCACTGCTATAGGAGAACACACACACACACACACACACACTGCTATAGGAGAACACACACTCACACTCACTGCTATAGGAGAACACACACACACACTGCTATAGGAGAACACACACACACACACACTGCTATAGGAGAACACACACTCACACTCACTGCTATAGGAGAACACACACACACTCATTTACTGCTATAGGAGAACACACACTCACACTCAATGCTATAGGAGAACACACACACACACTCATTCACTGCTATAGGAAAACACACACTCATTCACTGCTATAGGAGAACACACACTCATTCACTGCTATAGGAGAACACACACTCATTCACTGCTATAGGAAAACACACACTCATTCACTGCTATAGGAGAACACACACTCACACTCACTGCTATAGGAGAACACACACTCACACTCACTGCTATAGGAGAACACACACACACACACTCATTTACTGCTATAGGAGAACACACACTCACACTCACTGCTATAGGAGAACACACACACACACTCATGCACTGCTATAGGAAAACACACACTCATTCACTGCTATAGGAAAACACACACTCATTCACTGCTATAGGAGAACACACACTCATTCACTGCTATAGGAGAACACACACTCATTCACTGCTATAGGAGAACACACACTCATTCACTGCTATAGGAGAACACACACTCATTCACTGCTATAGGAGAACACACACCCACACACACACACACACTGCTATAGGAGAACACACACCCACACACACACACTCACTGTTATAGGAGAACACACACACACACACACACACACACACACACTGCTATAGGAGAACACACACCCACACACACACACACACACACACACACTGCTATAGGAGAACACACACCCACACACACACACTCACTGTTATAGGAGAACACACACACACACTCACTGTTATAGGAGAACACACACTCACTGCTATAGGAGAACACACACACACACACACACACACTGCTATAGGAGAACACACACTCACACTCACTGCTATAGGAGAACACACACACACACTGCTATAGGAGAACACACACACACACACACACACACTGCTATAGGAGAACACACACTCACACTCACTGCTATAGGAGAACACACACACACACACTCATTTACTGCTATAGGAGAACACACACTCACACTCACTGCTATAGGAGAACACACACACACACTCATTCACTGCTATAGGAAAACACACACTCATTCACTGCTATAGGAGAACACACACTCACACTCACTGCTATAGGAGAACACACACACACACTCATTCACTGCTATAGGAAAACACACACTCATTCACTGCTATAGGAGAACACACACTCATTCACTGCTATAGGAGAACACACACTCATTCACTGCTATAGGAGAACACACACTCATTCACTGCTATAGGAGAACACACACTCATTCACTGCTATAGGAGAACACACACTCATTCACTGCTATAGGAGAACACACACTCATTCACTGCTATAGGAGAACACACACTCATTCACTGCTATAGGAGAACACACACTCATTCACTGCTATAGGAAAACACACACTCATTCACTGCTATAGGAGAACACACACTCACACTCACTGCTATAGGAGAACACACACACACACTCATTCACTGCTATAGGAGAACACACACTCACACTCACTGCTATAGGAGAACACACACACACACACACACACTGCTATAGGAAAACACACACTCATTCACTGCTATAGGAGAACACACACTCATTCACTGCTATAGGAGAACACACACTCATTCACTGCTATAGGAGAACACACACACACACTCATTCACTGCTATAGGAGAACACACACACTCACTGCTATAGGAGAACACACACACACACACACACACACTGCTATAGGAGAACACACACACACACACACTGCTATAGGAAAACACACACTCATTCACTGCTATAGGAGAACACACACTCATTCACTGCTATAGGAGAACACACACACTCACTGCTATAGGAGAACACACACACACACACTCATTCACTGCTATAGGAGAACACACACACACACACACTGCTATAGGAGAACACACACACACACTCATTCACTGCTATAGGAAAACACACACTCATTCACTGCTATAGGAGAACACACACTCATTCACTGCTATAGGAGAACACACACTCATTCACTGCTATAGGAGAACACACACACACACTCATTCACTGCTATAGTAGGAGAAGAATTGGCTAAACTTGTTAAATCATCCAAATCAACAACATGTATGCCGTTTCTGTCAAAAACACTAGAAAAGGCCGTGTCTTCACTACTATGCTCCTTTTTAGAAAGAAATGGTATCTGTGAGGATTTCCAGACCGGATTTAGACCGTATCCATCTTAAAGATATCTCTAAATTACGGCACATGCTCTCAGTGCCAAATGCTGAACCGTTAGTCGATGCGTTCATGAGCTCAAGGCTAGATTACTGTAATGCTCTACTGGGTGGTTGCCCTGCTCGCTTAATAAACAAACTCCAGCTGGTCCATGATAGATAGATAGATAGATAGATAGATAGATAGATAGATAGATAGATAGATAGATAGATAGATAGATAGATAGATAGATAGATAGATAGATAGATAGATAGATAGATAGATAGATAGATAGATAGATAGATTATTGTAATGCTCTACTGGGTGGTTGCCCTGCTCGCTTAATAAACAAACCTCCGCATGTTGTGACCTACAGTACTGTCTGACACTTGAGGCTGCTCTGTCAAGAAGTCCTTTGTGTGTGTGTGTGTGTGTGTGTGTGTGTATACACGTGTGTGTGTGTGTGTTTTTATATATATATATTTGTGTTTGTTTGTGTGTGTGTAATGTGTTGTTGTTGTTGTCAGAGAGCTGGGTTTGATCCGGAGGCGCCGTCAGTCGTCTGGAGCCCATCCGTGTGTCCGCAGTAAGAGCCTCTTTTGTGTGTGTGTGTGTGTGTGTGTGTGTGTGTGTGTGTGATGGTCCTCGTTGACTCTGCTGTGTGTTCCTCAGAGCAGCGCTTCTCCTTCCTGATCATCATTGACTTTGAGTCCACGTGCTGGAGAGAGAAGAACAGCTCCGGACAGGAGATCAGTGAGTCCTGCTGTGTGTGTGTGTGTGTGTGTGTGTGTGTGTGTGTGTGTGTGTGTGTGTGTGTGTGTGTGTGTGTGTGTGTGTGTGTGTGTGTGTGTGTGTGTGTGTGTGTGTGTGTGTGTTCTGAACGTGTTGCTCCTCCTCAGTTGAGTTCCCAGCTGTGCTGCTGAATGTGTCGAGTGGAGAGATCGAGTCTGAGTTCCACACGTTCGTCCAGCCGCAGGAGCGTCCGGTGCTATCAGACTTCTGCACGCAGCTCACAGGCATCACACAGGTGTGTGTGTGTGTGTGTGTGTGTGTGTGTGTGTGTGTGTGTGTGTGTGTGTGTGTGAGAGAGAGAGAGAGAGAGAGAGAGAGAGAGAGAGAGAGAGAGAGAGAGAGCGAACGAGAGCGCGAAAGTGTGTGTCTGTGTGAGAGAGAGGATGTGTGTGAGAGAGAGAGAGAGCGAGTGTGTGTGTGTGTGTGTGTGTGTGTGTGTTTCTGACCCTGTGATTGGCTGACAGGATCAGGTGGACTCCGCCCCTCCCCTTCACATCTGCCTGTCCAGATTTGTGCGCTGGCTACTCCGCCTCCAGCAGGAAAGGGGCGTGGCCTTTGAGATGGACAGCACTGCCTCCGCCCCCTCCGGACACCCCTGTGCTTTTGTCACATGGTCAGGTGAGATCGACTCATTCACGGCTCGACTGTCTGTCTCATGTAGGATCATTAGTAATATATGTGTGTGTGTGTGTGTGTGTGTATGTGTTGATGTAGATTGGGATTTGGGCGTTTGTTTGCTGTACGAGTGCAAACGGAAGCAGTTGAGAGTTCCTGAAGCTCTGAAGAGCTGGATCGACCTACGGGCCACATACAGGGTACACACACACACACACACACACACACACACACACACACACACACACACACACACACACACACACACACACACACACACAGACATCATTATGAATTGGTAAAGTGTGTTTGACTCTGGTCTGTCAGCTCTTCTATAACAGAAAGCCCAAAGGCCTGAGAGGAGCCTTGCTGGACCTCGGCATCCAGTTCACAGGACGAGAGCATTCGGGTACACACACACACACTGATCACACACACATACACACACACACACACACCCCTCACTCTCGCTCTCTGACGTGTGTGTGTGTGTGTGTAGGTCTGGTGGATGCGAGGAACACTGCTCTTCTAGCGTGGCAGATGGTGTGTGATGGCTGTCTGCTGACCATAACAAAGTCTCTGCGGCGGGTGAGTGTGACTCCGCCCCTGCATGACATCCCAGCCAATCAGGAGCCAGCGCTGAGGCTCATTTAAGGGGATAGTTAACTTTAAAATGAATATTCTGTCATTCTTTACTCAACCTCTAGTTGTTTCAGACCTGTATGAGTTTCTTTCTTCAGCTGAACACAAGGGGAGATATTTTGAAGAATGTCAGTAACAGTAACTGGAGCCGTTGACTTCTACAGTATTTTTTTTCTCTACTATAGAAGTCAACGGCTCCAGTTACTGTTACTGACATGAAGAAAGAAACTCATACAGGTCTGAAACAACTTGAGGAAGAGTAAAGGATGACAGCATTTTCATTTTAAAGTGAACTATCCCTTTAAAGCAGCATCTGTGTGTCTGTCTCTCAGGTGAAGTCCAAAGCGAGTGTGTGTCGATCTGAAGCGCAGACGAGTGTGTGCCGATCCGAAGCGCAGAAGAGTGTGTGCCGATCCGAAGCGCAGAAGAGTGTGTGCCGATCCGAAGCGCAGACGAGTGTGTGTCGGGCTCTTGTGACTCCGCAGACGAGTGTGTGTCGATCCGAAGCGCAGACGAGTGTGTGCCGATCCGAAGCGCAGAAGAGTGTGTGTCGATCCGAAGCGCAGACGAGTGTGTGCCGATCCGAAGCGCAGACGAGTGTGTGTCGATCCGAAGCGCAGAAGAGTGTGTGCCAATCCGAAGCGCAGAAGAGTGTGTGTCGATCCGAAGCGCAGACGAGTGTGTGTCGATCCGAAGCGCAGACGAGTGTGTGCCGATCCGAAGCGCAGAAGAGTGTGTGCCGATCCGAAGCGCAGAAGAGTGTGTGTCGATCCGAAGCGCAGACGAGTGTGTGTCGATCCGAAGCGCAGACGAGTGTGTGCCGATCCGAAGCGCAGAAGAGTGTGTGCCGATCCGAAGCGCAGCCGAGTGTGTGTCGGGCTCTTGTGACTCCGCAGACGAGTGTGTGTCGATCCGAAGCGCAGACGAGTGTGTGTCGATCCGAAGCGCAGACGAGTGTGTGTCGGGCTCTTGTGACTCCGCAGACGAGTGTGTGCCGATCCGAAGCGCAGACGAGTGTGTGTCGGGCTCTTGTGACTCCACAGACGAGTGTGTGCCGATCCGAAGCGCAGACGAGTGTGTGTCGGGCTCTTGTGACTCCACAGACGAGTGTGTGCCGATCCGAAGCGCAGACGAGTGTGTGTCGGGCTCTTGTGACTCCACAGACGAGTGTGTGTCGATCCGAAGCGCAGACGAGTAAGTGTCGATCCGAAGCGCAGACGAGAGTGTGTCAGGCTCTTGTGACGCCACACACACTCCTCTCGAGTACATCCACCACCGCACTAGCTGGGCTTTCAGACACGACCTACGACCCAGAGACTCCCGAATCGTGCTGGACGGACGGAGTCCTGCTGACCGAGGAGGTCTCCTATGATGCGGTCCCTCTGGGGGCGGAGCCTGTCTCCTATGATGCGGTCCATCGGGAGGCGGAGCCTGTGGCCTATGATGCGGTCCCTCTGGGGGCAGAGCCTGTGTCCTGTGATGTTGTCCCTCTGGGGGCGGAGCCTAATGAGAACACCGCCTCTATTTCTGCAGCTGTGTTTAAAACGCCGAAGCCGCTCCCGCGCACCGACCCGTACGGACCTCTCTCACGCTTCCTCGGACATAGCTCCGCCCCCTTCAGCGTTTACACAGACCCGCCCATCTCTAAGACCCGCCCACCTCACTCCGCCCCCTTCAGCATTTCCACAGCCCTACCCATCTCTAAGCCCCTCCCCCTTCACTCCGCCCCCTTACGCGTTTCCACAAACCCACCCACCTCTAAGCCCTGCCCCCCTAACTCCGCCCCCTTCAGCATTTACACAGACACGCCCACCTCTAAGCTCCGCCCCCCTCTCTCGGTGAAGAGGACCGCACCCCTGTGTGGCTGTGGCCGGCGGGCTCGGCGTCTGTCGGTGGGAAATGGCGGACCCAATCACGGCCGAGGGTTTTACTGCTGCCCCGCCCGACGGCACACGCACCAGGGCTGCCAGTTCTTCCAGTGGGAGTCCGCATTACTGCAGCAGAACCAGTACAGACCAGCACAGACCTGGCTCAGAGCCCTCCGCTGACCAATCAATCACTGTGGAAATAAAGGGATGCATGCTATGATAAGCTGTCTATGTTCATTCTCCTGTGTGTGTGAGAGTGAGTGTGAGAGTGAGTATAAGAGTGAGTGAGTGTAAGTGTGTGAGTGAGAGTGAGGGAGAGGGAGTGAGTGAGTGTGTGAGTGAGAGTGAGTTAGTGTAAGAGTGAGTGAGTGAGTGAGTGTAAAAGTGAGAGTGAAAGAGTGTAAGAGTGAGAGTGGGTGAGAGTGAGTGCAAGAGTTAGTGAGTGAGTGAGTGTGAGAGTGAGTGAGCGTAAGAGTGAGAGGGAGTGAGTGTAAGAGTGAGAGGGAGTGAGTGTAAGAGTGAGTGAGTGTAAGAGTGAGAGGGAGTGAGTGTAAGAGTGAGAGGGAGTGAGTGTAAGAGTGAGTGAGTGTAAGAGTGAGAGGGAGTGAGTGTAAGAGTGAGTGAGTGTAAGAGTGAGTGAGTGTAAGAGTGAGAGGGAGTGAGTGTAAGAGTGAGAGGGAGTGAGTGTAAGAGTGAGAGGGAGTGAGTGTAAGAGTGAGAGGGAGTGAGTGTAAGAGTGAGTGAGAGGGAGTGAGTGTAAGAGTGAGTGAGAGGGAGTGAGTGTAAGAGTGAGAGGGAGTGAGTGTAAGAGTGAGTGAGAGGGAGTGAGTGTAAGAGTGAGAGGGAGTGAGTGTAAGAGTGAGAGGGAGTGAGTGTAAGAGTGAGTGAGTGTAAGAGTGAGTGAGTGAGTGTAAGAGTGAGAGGGAGTGAGTGTAAGAGTGAGAGGGAGTGAGTGTAAGAGTGAGAGGGAGTGAGTGTAAGAGTGAGAGGGAGTGAGTGTAAGAGTGAGAGGGAGTGAGTGAGTGAGTGTGAGAGTGAGTGAGCGTAAGAGTGAGAGGGAGTGAGTGTAAGAGTGAGAGGGAGTGGGAGTGAGAGGGAGTGAGTGTAAGAGTGAGAGGGAGTGAGTGTAAGAGTGAGAGGGAGTGAGTGTAAGAGTGAGAGGGAGTGAGAGGGAGTGAGTGTAAGAGTGAGAGGGAGTGAGTGTAAGAGTGAGTGAGTGTAAGAGTGAGAGGGAGTGAGTGTAAGAGTGAGAGGGAGTGAGTGTAAGAGTGTACGAGGGAGTGAGTGTAAGAGTGAGAGGGAGTGCAAGAGTTAGTGTGAGTGAGAGGGAGTGAGTGTAAGAGTGAGAGGGAGTGAGTGTAAGAGTGTACGAGGGAGTGAGTGTAAGAGTGAGAGGGAGTGCAAGAGTTAGTGTGAGTGAGAGGGAGTGAGTGTAAGAGTGAGAGGGAGTGAGTGTAAGAGTGAGAGGGAGTGGGTGTGAAAGGGAGTGAGTGTAAGAGTGAGAGGGAGTGAGTGTAAGAGTGAGAGGGAGTGAGTGTAAGAGTGTACGAGGGAGTGAGTGTAAGAGTGAGAGGGAGTGAGTGTAAGAGTGAGAGGGAGTGGGTGTGAAAGGGAGTGAGTGTAAGAGTGAGAGGGAGTGAGTGTAAGAGTGAGAGGGAGTGAGTGTAAGAGTGTACGAGGGAGTGAGTGTAAGAGTGTACGAGGGAGTGAGTGTAAGAGTGAGAGGGAGTGAGTGTAAGAGTGAGAGGGAGTGGGTGTGAAAGGGAGTGAGTGTAAGAGTGTACGAGGGAGTGAGTGTAAGAGTGAGAGGGAGTGAGTGTAAGAGTGTACGAGGGAGTGAGTGTAAGAGTGAGTGAGAGGGAGTGAGTGTAAGAGTGTACGAGGGAGTGAGTGTAAGAGTGAGTGAGAGGGAGTGAGTGTAAGAGTGGGTGAGTGAGTGAGAGGGAGTGAGTAAGAGTGAGAGGGAGTGAGTGTAAGAGTGAGTGAGAGGGAGTGAGTGTAAGAGTGGGTGAGTGAGTGAGAGGGAGTGAGTAAGAGTGAGAGTGTGTGAGTGTAAGAGTGAGAGAGTGTAAGAGTGAGAGTGAGTGAGTGTGAGAATGAATGAGTGAGTGTGAGAGTGTAACCATTACTGTAGTCAACTCTCTGTAACCATTTAACCTGTATTTTAAAACGTATTAAGTTATGTCATAATATATTTACAATATAGCAATGTATGTTTTTTTTTCTCTTTCTTTAATTATATGTTGTATTTAGATATCTGTACCTGTATAAGTTGTTACATGTTTATTGCTTTCGCAACATTGTACTATCCGACAGTCATGCCAATAAAGCTGAATTGAATTGAGTGTGAGAGGTAATCAGTGCTGTTAACACGATCTCTTGAAGCTCCGCTCTCTTCCTGTGGGGTATTTTGAGCTGACACTTCACACACACACACACACACACACACACACACACACACACACACACACACACACACACACACACACACAGATCAGATAATTTACATCTGGTAAAGAGGGCAATCAACCACATCAACCACCCCTTAAAATATTAAAATGTGTCCTTGTTATTTTTTGACACTAAGTTTTGCTGGTGCTTTGCACATGTGCTTGAGCGAGGATATATTCATATATTCATGTGTATATTTAAGCAGCCTAATTAAATATTAACTTAGTGCAATAATTACAGAAATGGCCATTGTCTGTAAAGAAATAAAATATGAGAATATGAGACTAAAATCAACTAGTAGACTAGAAAAATTATTATATTGTCATTTTGATAATTAAAAATAAGCATGCTTATTATTATTATTATTATTATTATTATTATTATTATTATTATTATTATTATTAGTGCACTTTAATGAAGTAAACAATAAAGTTATATTAGATGTGTTTTGACTACTCTTTGTAAGTTGTATAATTTTATCTAATTAAGATATATTAACTCAAAGTCTTGTAAGAGCCTCGTTGATCTTTCAGTGCCCCACATTAGGAAGATTATCTCACACTAAGAGCGTTAATATTTATTTATGACTTATTTGCATTTTTTTCTCTTGATATGATTAGGACACATATCCTGGTTTTTAAAACGGTATTGTGTGTGGATTTCACATTTTGGCTACGCGTTGCATTGTGTCGCAGAAGTGTGAAATGATACAACACCAAAAAATGACCTTTATTTTGAAATGGCGTCAAACGCGTTTGGTAATGAGATGTCCCATATGTGGCCCTGTATGACGGGTTCTGTGGAGAGCTTGAAGCGCGACTGAACCAAACACACGCGCTTACATCGCCTGCGTTTCTCCGGCACGTTATTATTATATTGTTATATTCTCAGTTGGATAAAGCGCACATGTCGGACACGCGCAAGAGGAGCAGGAAGCGCTTCGGCGGGCACGCGCACAAGAAACAGAGGGGCTCCCGTGAGCTGGAGGTGGGCGCGCAGGGGGTGCTGATCACCTGCAACATGAACGAGCGCAAGTGCACGAGCGAAGCCTTCAGCCTCCTCAACGAGTACGCGGACGCGCTCTACGGACCTGAGCAGGTGAGCAGCATCACCTAACCTAACCCTACAGAGATGAGTTACTGTAGTCTAGAGCCCTATAGAGATGAGTTACTGTAGTCTAGAGCCCTATAGAGATGGGTTACTGTAGTCTAGAGCCCTATAGAGATGAGTTACTGTAGTCTAGAACCCTATAGAGATGAGTTACTGTAGTCTAGAGCCCTATAGAGATGAGTTACTGTAGTCTAGAACCCTATAGAGATGAGTTACTGTAGTCTAGAGCTCTATAGAGATGAGTTACTGTAGTCTAGAACCCTATAGAGATGAGTTACTGTAGTCTAGAGCCCTATAGAGATGAGTTACTGTAGTCTAGAACCCTATAGAGATGAGTTACTGTAGTCTAGAGCCCTATAGAGATGAGTTACTGTAGTCTAGAACCCTATAGAGATGAGTTACTTTAGTCTAGAGCCCTATAGAGATGAGTTACTGTAGCCTAGAACCCTATAGAGATGAGTTACTGTAGTCTAGAGCCCTATAGAGATGAGTTACTGTAGTCTAGAACCCTATAGAGATGAGTTACTGTAGTCTAGAGCCCTATAGAGATGAGTTACTGTAGTCTAGAACCCTATAGAGATGAGTTACTGTAGTCTAGAGCTCTATAGAGCCCTATAGAGATGGGTTACTGTAGTCTAGAGCCCTATAGAGATGAGTTAATGTAGTCTAGAGCCCTATAGAGATGAGTTACTGTAGTCTAGAGCCCTATAGAGATGGGTTACTGTAGTCTAGAGCCCTATAGATATGGGTTACTGTAGTCTAGAACCCTATAGAGATGAGTTACTGTAGTCTAGAGCCCTATAGAGATGAGTTACTGTAGTCTAGAACCCTATAGAGATGAGTTACTGTAGTCTAGAGCTCTATAGAGATGAGTTACTGTAGTCTAGAACCCTATAGAGATGAGTTACTGTAGTCTAGAGCCCTATAGAGATGAGTTACTGTAGTCTAGAACCCTATAGAGATGAGTTACTGTAGTCTAGAGCCCTATAGAGATGAGTTACTGTAGTCTAGAACCCTATAGAGATGAGTTACTTTAGTCTAGAGCCCTATAGAGATGAGTTACTGTAGCCTAGAACCCTATAGAGATGAGTTACTGTAGTCTAGAGCCCTATAGAGATGAGTTACTGTAGTCTAGAACCCTATAGAGATGAGTTACGGTAGTCTAGAGCCCTATAGAGATGAGTTACTGTAGTCTAGAACCCTATAGAGATGAGTTACTGTAGTCTAGAGCTCTATAGAGCCCTATAGAGATGGGTTACTGTAGTCTAGAGCCCTATAGAGATGAGTTACTGTAGTCTAGAGCCCTATAGAGATGAGTTACTGTAGTCTAGAGCCCTATAGAGATGGGTTACTGTAGTCTAGAGCCCTATAGATATGGGTTACTGTAGTCTAGAGCCCTATAGAGATGGGTTACTGTAGTCTAGAGCCCTATAGAGATGGGTTACTGTAGTCTAGAGCCCTATAGAGATGGGTTACTGTAGTCTAGAGCCCTATAGAGATGAGTTACTGTAGTCTAGAGCCCTATAGAGATGAGATACTGTAGTCTAGAGCCCTATAGAGATGAGTTACTGTAGTCTAGAGCCCTGTAGAGATGAGTTACTGTAGTTTAGAGCCCTATAGAGATGGGTTACTGTAGTCTAGAGCCCTATAGATATGAGTTACTGTAGTCTAGAGCCCTATAGACATGGGTTATTGTAGTCTAGAGCCCTATAGAGATGAGTTACTGTAGTCTAGAGCCCTATAGAGATGAGTTACTGTAGTCTAGAGCCCTATAGAGATGAGTTACTGTAGTCTAGAGCCCTATAGAGATGAGTTACTGTAGTCTAGAGCCCTATAGAGGTCTAGAGCCCTATAGAGATGAGTAACTATAGTCTAGAGCCCTATAGAGATGGGTTACTGTAGTCTAGAGCCCTATAGAGATGGGTTACTGTAGTCTAGAGCCCTATAGAGATGGGTTACTGTAGTCTAGAGCCCTATAGAGATGAGTTACTGTAGTCTAGAGCCCTATAGAGATGAGTTACTGTAGTCTAGAGCCCTATAAAGATGGGTTACTGTAGTCTAGAGCCCTATAGAGATGAGTTACTGTAGTCTAGAGCCCTATAGAGATGGGTTACTGTAGTCTAGAGCCCTATAGAGATGAGTTACTGTAGTCTTGGGTCCTACAGAGGTCTAGAGCCCTATAGAGATGAGTTACTGTAGTCTAGAGCCCTATAGAGATGAGTTACTGTAGTCTAGAGCTCTATAGAGATGAGTTACTGTAGTCTAGAGCCCTATAGAGATGAGTTACTGTAGTCTAGAGCCCTATAGAGATGGGTTACTGTAGTCTAGAGCCCTATAGAGATGGGTTACTGTAGTCTAGAGCCCTATAGAGATGGGTTACTGTAGTCTAGAGTCCTATAGAGATGGGTTACTGTAGTCTAGAGCCCTATAGAGATGAGTTACTGTAGTCTAGAGCCCTATAGAGATGAGTTACTGTAGTCTAGAGCCCTATAAAGATGAGTTACTGTAGTCTAGAGCCCTACAGAGATGAGTTACTGTAGTCTAGAGCCCTACAGAGATGGGTTAATGTAGTCTAGAGCCCTATAGAGCTTAGTTACTGTAGTCTAGAGCCCTACAGAGATGAGTTACTGTAGTCTAGAGCCCTATAGAGATTGGTTAATGTAGTCTAGAGCCCTATAGAGATGAGTTACTGTAGTCTAGAGCCCTATAGAGATGAGTTACTGTAGTCTAGAGCCCTATAGAGATGAGTTACTGTAGTCTAGAGCCCTATAGAGATGAGTTACTGTAGTCTAGAGCCCTATAGAGATGAGTTACTGTAGTCTAGAGCCCTATAGAGATGAGTTACTGTAGTCTAGAGCCCTATAGAGATGAGTTACTGTAGTCTTGGGTCCTATAGAGGTCTAGAGCCCTATAGAGATGAGTTACTGTAGTCTAGAGCCCTATAGAGATGAGTTACTGTAGTCTTGGGTCCTACAGAGATGAGTTACTGTAGTCTAGAGCCCTATAGAGATGAGTTACTGTAGTCTAGAGCCCTATAGAGATGAGTAACTATAGTCTAGAGCCCTATAGAGATGAGTTACTGTAGTCTAGAGCCCTATAGAGATGAGTTACTGTAGTCTTGGGTCCTATATAGGTCTAGAGCCCTATAGAGATGAGTTACTGTAGTCATGGGTCCTTTAGAGGTCTAGAGCCCTATAGAGATGAGTTACTGTAGTCTTGGGTCCTACAGAGGTCTAGAGCCCTATAGAGATGAGTTACTGTAGTCTAGAGCCCTATAGAGATCTAGAGCCCTATAGAGATGAGTTACTGTAGTCTAGAGCCCTACAGAGGTCTAGAGCCCTATAGAGATGAGTTACTGTAGTCTAGAGCCCTATAGAGATCTAGAGCCCTATAGAGATGAGTTACTGTAGTCTAGAGCCCTATAGAGGTCTAGAGCCCTATAGAGATGAGTTACTGTAGTCTAGAGCCCTATAGAGATGAGTTACTGTAGTCTTGGGTCCTATAGAGGTCTAGAGCCCTATAGAGATGAGTTACTGTAGTCTAGAGCCCTATAGAGATGAGTTACTGTAGTCTTGGGTCCTATATAGGTCTAGAGCCCTATAGAGATGAGTTACTGTAGTCATGGGTCCTATAGAGGTCTAGAGCCCTATAGAGATGGGTTACTGTAGTCTTGGGTCCTACAGAGGTCTAGAGCCCTATAGAGATGAGTTACTGTAGTCTAGAGCCCTATAGAGATCTAGAGCCCTATAGAGATGAGTTACTGTAGTCTAGAGCCCTATAGAGGTCTAGAGCCCTATAGAGATGAGTTACTGTAGTCTAGAGCCCTATAGAGATCTAGAGCCCTATAGAGATGAGTTACTGTAGTCTAGAGCCCTATAGAGATGAGTTACTGTAGTCTAGAACCCTATAGAGATGAGTTACTGTAGTCTAGAGCCCTATAGAGATGAGTTACTGTAGTCTAGAACCCTATAGAGATGAGTTACTGTAGTCTAGAGCCCTATAGAGATGAGTTACTGTAGTCTAGAGCCCTATAGAGATCTAGAGCCCTATAGAGATGAGTTACTGTAGCGTTTACAGTGGTGCGTTTGTTCCAGCACACAGATAGCCTCAGTGAGGATGAGGAGGCTGATGAAGATGCGGAGGCTGCGCTGAAGAAGGAAGTGTCTCAGATACAGTCGTCCATGAAGACTCATCAGCAGAGGTTCAGTGTGGTCGACAGCGGAGCCAATAACGTCGTGTTTATCCGCACCCATGGAGTTGGTGAGAGTCTGATCAGAGCATCACATGATGAGCTCCAGCGGAACAGGGGATGACTCTGTCTCTCTCTCTCTCTCTCTCTCTCTCTCTCTCTCTCTCTCTCTCTCTCTCTCTCTCTCTCTCTCTCAGACCCAGAGGAGCTGGTCCATCATATTCTCTCAGACCTTCATGAGTCGAAGAAGAGGAAGTCTCGTGTGATTCTGCGCATGCTTCCGGTGAGCGGCACGTGTCGAGCGTTTGCGGAGGACATGGAGAAGTTCCTGAGCGAGTATCTTCAGCGCTGGTTCAAAGCTCCGCTGCGAGCCACATACCAGATCTGCTTCAAAGCCCGAAACAGCAGCCACAGCAAGAGAGACGACGTCATCAAGGCCGTCGCTGGTGCGTCTCACACACACACACACACACACACACACACACACACACACACACACACACACACACACACACACACACACACACACACACACACACACACACACAAAGACTGGATGAATCCGTGTTTATAAACAAATCTTTTGAGTAAATGATTCAAATACTCACTCATAAAGACTGGATAAATTAGCACTTATAAACATTGAGTTATGCATATACTGTTCCCATTCAGTCGGTTCACTCGGTACAACACATGACTATGGGATATCGCGCTCTAGCGCCATCTGCTGAAGACTTCTTTATTCACGCCTGAAAGTCACCTGCCCACAGCATATACACGTTTCACATTAATGCAATTATCTAATCAGCCAATCACATGGCAGTTCTTCAGTGCATTAGGGGTGTGGTCCTGGTCAAGACAATCTCCTGAACTCCAAACTGAATGTCAGAATGGGAAAGAAAGGGGATTTAAGCCGTTTTGAGCGTGGCATGGTTGTTGGTGCCAGACGGGCCGGTCTGAGTATTTCCCAATCTGCTCAGTTACTGGGATTTTCACACACAACCATTTCTAGGGTTTACAAAGAATGGTGTGAAAAGGGAAGAGCATCCAGTCTGCAGCAGTCCTGTGGGAGAAAATGCCTTGTTGATGCTCGAGGTCAGAGGAGAATGGGCCGACTGATTCAAGCTGATAGAAGAGCAACTTTGACTGAAATAACCACTCGTTACAACCGAGGTATGCAGCAAAGCATTTGGGAAGCCACAACACACACAACCTTGAGGCGGATGGGCAATACCAGCAGAAGACCCCACCGGGTACCACTCATCTCCACTACAAATAGGAAAAAGAGGCGACAATTTGCACAAGCTCACCAAAATTGGCCAGTTGAAGACTGGAGAAATGTTGCCTGGTCTGATGAGTCTCGATTTCTGTTGAGACATTCAGATGGTAGAGTCAGAATTTGGCGTAAACAGAATGAGAACATGGATCCATCATGCCTTGTTCCCACTGTGCAGGCTGGTGGTGGTGGTGTAATGGTGTGGGGGATGTTTTCTTGGCTCACTTTAGGCCCCTTAGTGCCCATTGGCCATTGTTTAAATGCCACAGCCTACCTGAGCATTGTTTCTGACCATGTCCATCCCTTTATGACCACCATGACCCCATCCTCTGATGGCTACTTCCAGCAGGATAATGCACCATGTCACAAAGCTCGAATCGGTTCACTCAGTACAACACATGACTATGGGATATTGCACTCTAGCGCCATCTGCTGAAGACTCCTTTATTCACGCCTGAAAGGTCAATGGCGCGGACGACGTGGGCGGGGTCACCTGCATCTAAATGCCGTCGTCATCCCCTTTGTTCTTCAGCTCCTCACCGAGCTGCTACAACACCATCAACCCACATTTCCGTTTCCCTCGTCAGCTCATACAATTTCCCCCCGGAGTGCTGTTTTTTTTTTTTTTTTATGTTTGTAAAAAATATTTTAATAACACAGTTTTGGCGGTTGTACAGTTCTAATGACGGTGATTAATTATAACCGTCGGTCTCACGGTTATATACTAACTGTCACACCCCTACTTCTGATCACTGTGTGTCTCTCTCAGGTTTGGTGGCGAAGATGAACCCGCTGAATAAGGTGGATCTGACCAATCCTGAGCTGAGCATCATCATAGAGATCATCAAGAGTGTCTGCTGCGTCAGCGTCGTCTCAGACTACACACTCTTCCGCAAGTACAACCTGCAGGAAGTGGCTAAAGAGCCCACCAATCAGAGCACAGGCGCACAGGAACCAGCCAACCAGACGCAGGAGAAGGCGGAGGGAGCCGAGGTTTCCACCGGCAACGGGAGCAAGGAGGCGGAGCCTGAGTGAACTGTGGCTGCACAGACGTGGCGTTTTTAAACCCTTTTTACACCGTTTGTGTCCAGGCTTTTGTGTTTAGGCTGCCTTTCAGTGCCAGCAGGATTTCACACTGTACGCTGTTCTTGGTTTTTACTTCTATTGCTCTGTGTTTGTGTGGTACTCTTGTGTTATTTTGAACATGTTCTCCTCTGAAAATACGACAAAATGAAATAAAAACAACTGAAGTCATATATTTTATTTGCTATTTTACATCTCTAGTGAGAGCATCTGTGGCATATGAAGTTGTGGATAACATTCATTCACAACATTATTATTTAAAAGTATTTTTTTATAGTGCACTCAAAACGTCTGTGGAAGCTTATTAGCACTAAAGTATAAAAAGGGTAACTGACTTAAACTCTTAATTCTGAGGGGAAAAGTCTGAATTGCGAGATATATAATCATATTTCTGAGGGGAAAAGTCTGAATTGTGAGATATATAATCATAATTCTGAGGGGAAAAGTCTGAATTGTGAGATATAAAATAATTCAGTGTGGCTCTGCAGGCCGTCTCTGGGTCAGTGTCGTGTTAAAGGTCACGGTGTTGTGAAACAATAGTGATTAGCCGTGTCTCTCTCTGGAGACGAAGATTAGCCTGCACTGCGTGACCTTTCCAGCAGGTCACAGCAGGTGAGAGAGACACACACACACACACACACACACACACACTCATATTAACTTCATTAGGGTTTAATTGAACAGGAGCATTCACAGGTATTTCACTCTTCTTCAGACAGACATGTCTTCTTGTGTTGATGAATTAAGATGTCTTCTTCATTAACCTGTGTGTGTGTGTGTGTGTGTGTGTGTGTGTGTGTGTGTGTGTGTGTGTGTGTGTGTGTGTGTGTGTGTGTGTGCCAGCTCCTGCAGTGTGTTGATGGCCTGTGGCGTGACCTTTAACACCTCCTCCTCCTTAGGATGGACAGATTTCCAGAAGATCCATCTGTGATGCTGTAGGAGTGATCTTCATTCATCAACACACTTGCTAAAACAGACTGTATTGGAAACGTCTATTATTTATTATGAATTGTACTTTTGGAAGAGGTCAGATAACAGGGAATGTTCCTGCAACGTTCTCGTTCTTCCAAAGTTATGAAAAGCGTTCTTCAGTAACATTGAATGAATGTTTGTTCTCTGGTCTTTAATAATGTTCTCAAAACGTTATGTGAAGGATAAAATGCGTTAGCTATCAGAAATACAGCTCTAAGAATATCCACGGATTAAATTAAATATAAGTAGTATAATATGAAAGCCATAACTGAATGAAGCTGCAAGTTCGCGAGAGGGGGTGATGATGGTGCTCGTGCCCGATACTCCCACAGCAGCTGCGCGCGACTCAAACTCCTGTCAGGTAAAACATCATCACTTTATCGCTTTAAACTTCATAAACATTTGCCATCAATGTTTACAGCGGCTATTTTTATTGTAAACCGAGAGGAAGCGATCGTCTGATTGTCGGATGTCCGTCGAATAAACTTTAAACATTAAACGCGCGCGCGGACTCATTCATAACACGATCGGCATTTGATATTATTTCGGTAATGCTTTGTAATTAACGTTAAAGCTACGCTATTAGTTTGTGAATATTCATTATGTGTCATATCATATGTTGATCTTAACAACAACAGATCCTAAACAACTACATTTGTTAAGTTTTCAGAAAACCGAATTCCTGACAGGAATAATGACGTTGCGTCTGTCAATTAAAAAACGATGTTGTGTATTTGTGTGTAGTAAAATAAAATGTATATTGACAGTTTATAATAAAGAAGGACAATACAATAAACAAATATAAAGAACAATAACAGGTGCAACTGGTGTTGATATGGATAAATAACAAAAAATCTAATTAAAAGCAAATGAAGGAAATAAGAAATTTGATTAATGTATGTTTGTGTGGATACTGTGTGTTTTACCAATGATATTTTAATCTATATATGACTGTTTCTTCAACTAGGGGCACTTTTAGCCACGTGAAGTTGAATTTAAAAAAAACTTAAGGCCACTGTGAAATTTAACACAGTCTCACAAGTTTAAATAATTTGTCTAGTTTTCAGGTCTGTAAGAGGACAAACTTAGATTACAAGAGAAGTTGTTATTATTTTACATCTTTCCGAGCTGCACTGATCAAATGTCATTTCCACAACATCTCAATACAGCTATTATTTACAAACACAATTCCAAAAAAGTTTGGACACTGTACAAATTGTGAATAAAAACAGAATGCAATGATGTGGAAGTTTCAAATGTCAATATAAGAAAATCTAAAATTTTAAGGGAAAATAAGTTTATTTTAAATTCCATGGCATCAACACATCTCAGTAAAGTTGTGCCGTGGCCATGTTTCCCACTGTGTCATCCCCTCTTCTTTTTATATCAGTCTGCAGACGTCTGGGGACTGAGGAGACGAGCTGCTCAAGTTTAGGACTAGGAATGTTGTCCCATTCTTGTCTAATACAGGCTTCTAGTTGCTCAACTGTCTTAGGTCTTCTTTATCGCATCTTCCTCTTTATGATGCGCCAAATGTTTTCTAATGGTGAAAGATCTGGACTGCAGGCTGGCCATTTCAGTGCCGGGTCCTTCTTCTGCGCAGCCATGATGTTGTAATTGATGCAGTGTGTGGTCTGGCATTGTCATGTTGGAAAAGGCAAGGTCTTCCCTGAAAGAGACGCCGTCTGGATGAAAAATTGAATAATTTATGCCACCCAAGATCATTTTTGTAACTAGTTTTACCAGTTTGTCAGGTGCATTAATAGTTACCATAAAAGTCATATTTTTAAACTGTATTTTCATTGTTGAATTTAAAAGGTCTGGGTGTGCAACAAGGAGAAAACATTTTTTGAAAACAAGTGATTTTGACACCTACAAGGAAAAGTATAACAAAATCATATTAGAAAGGTAGTAAAAATATGACAAAAGAAATTAAACGTGCCTATAGTCTAAGAATCACCCATATATTTAATATGTATATTTTTTAAATTATATTTCATATGATATTATCTCACTCCTCAGGAGTCTCCAATGACATCATGAGTTACCATAGTGACGCGCCCCGCCCTCCTGTGCCGGGTGAAGAGGGTCATGGGGGCGGGTGCTTCTCCAGTAATACTCCGTCTAATTGGTCAGAGTCTCCAGGCCTCACACCGTGCCGCTCTGAGCTGGATCTGGGGTTTGAGGCCGAGGGCAGTGCATCATGGGACGGCCGCTCTGAGCTGGATCTGGGGTTCGAGCCCGAGGGCAGTGCATCATGGGAAGGCCCGTATGAGCCGTGGGCTGAGACACTGCTCACCCTGCTGGATGACCGCGATGGCACGGCCCTGTTTCAGAACTTCCTGCGGACTCTAGGCTGCTCTCCGCTCCTGGATTTCTGGTTCGCCTGCTGCGGCTTCCAGAAGGTTCCCGAGAGTGCGGTGGAGCGACGCCTAAAGCTGGCCAAAGCCATGTACCGCTGCTACTTGTCCGAGCGCGGCGCCGCCGCTGTGTCTCACAGGATCACGGCCCAGACCAGGTGTGCGGTGCGAGATGCCATTCAGCGGCTGCAGCTGGACTCCGGCCTGTTTGAGCAGGCACATGCACAGGTGCAGGCCGTGTTACAGGACTACCTGTTCCCACTGTTTCTCAGGTCAGACGTGTACCTGAAACACACTCAGACTGTCCAGGCACCGGGAAACCACAAGACAACATTAAAAGGAAGCCAAGCCATGCCCTCGGAGGGGGAGGAGCCTGAGAAGGAGACCCTCCCGCTCCACAATGCAGCCATTCAGAAGTGTCCAGACGATCGGCAGTGCAGGTGAGATGCAGAGATGCAGAGATGCAGCGAGTGCAGTGAGATGCAGCGAGTGCAGTGAGATGCAGAGATCCAGTGAGATGCAGGTGAGATGCAGCGAGTGCAGGTGAGATGCAGTGAGTGCAGGTGAGATGCAGGGAGTGCAGTGAGATGCAGAGATGCAGGTGATATGCAGGGAGTGCAGTAAGATGCAGAGATGCAGTGAGTGCAGTTAAGTGCAGGTAAAATGCAGTGAGAGTCAGGTGAGATGCAGTCAGAATCAGGTGAGATGCAGGTGAGATGCAGTGAGAGTCAGGTGAGATGCAGGTGAGATGCAGGTGAATTGGAGTGAGTGCAGGTAAGATGCAGTGATAGTCTGGTGAGAGTGCAGGTGAGATGCAGGGAGAGTCAGGTGAGAGTGCAGGTGAGATGCAGGGAGAGTCAGGTGAGAGCCAGGTGAAATGCAGTGAGAGTCAGGTGAGATGCAGGTGAGAGTCAGGTGAGTGCAGGTGAGAGTCAGTTGAGAGTCAGGTGAGATGCAGTGAGAGTCAGGTGAGAGTCAGGTGAGATGCAGTGAGAGTCAGGTGAGATGCAGGTGAGAGTCAGTTGAGATGCAGGTGAGATGCAGTGAGAGTCAGGTAAGAGTCAGGTGAGTGTCAGGTGAGATGCAGTGAGTGTCAGGTGAGATGCAGTGAGTGTCAGGTGAGATGCAGTGAGAGCCAGGTGAGTGTCAGGTGAGATGCAGTGAGTGTCAGGTGAGATGCGGTGAGTGTCAGGTGAGATGCAGTGAGAGCCAGGTGAGATGTAGTGAGAGCCAGGTGAGTGTCAGGTGAGATGCAGTGAGAGTCAGGTGAGATGCAGTGAGAGTCAGGTGAGATGCAGTGAGAGTCAGGTGAGAGTGCAGGTGAGATGCAGGGAGAGTCAGGTGAGAGCCAGGTGAGAGTCAGGTGAGATGCAGTGAGAATCAGGTGAAATGCATTGAGAGCCAGGTGAGATGCAGTGAGAGTCAGGTGTGATGCAGTGAGAGCCAGGTGCGATGCAGTGAGAGTCAGGTGAGATGCAGGTGAGATGCCGTGAGAGTCAGGTGAGATGCAGTGAAAGTCAGGTGAGATGCAGTGAGAGTCAGGTGAGAGTGCAGGTGAGATGCAGGGAGAGTCAGGTGAGAGCCAGGTGAGAGTCAGGTGAGATGCAGTGAAAGTCAGGTGAGATGCAGTGAGAGTCAGGTGAGAGTGCAGGTGAGATGCAGGGAGAGTCAGGTGAGAGCCAGGTGAGAGTCAGGTGAGATGCAGTGAGAATCAGGTGAGATGCAGTGAGAGCCAGGTGAGATGCAGTGAGAGTCAGGTGAGATGCAGTGAGAGCCAGGTGCGATGCAGTGAGAGTCAGGTGAGATGCAGGTGAGATGCCGTGAGAGTCAGGTGAGATGCAGTGAAAGTCAGGTGAGATGCAGGTGAGAGTCAGGTGAGTGCAGGTGAGATGCAGGGAGAGTCAGGTGAGAGCCAGGTGAGAGTCAGGTGAGATGCAGTGAGAGTCAGGTGAGATGCAGGTGAGAGTCAGGTGAGTGCAGGTGAGAGTCAGTTGAGATGCAGTGAGAGTCAGGTGAGATGCAGTGAGAGTCAGGTGAGATGCAGGTGAGAGTTAGTTGAGATGCAGGTGAGATGCTGTGAGAGTCAGGTAAGAGTCAGGTGAGTGTCAGGTGAGATGCAGTGAGTGTCAGGTGAGATGCAGTGAGTGTCAGGTGAGATGCAGTGAGAGTCAGGTGAGATGCAGTGAGAGCCAGGTGAGATGTAGTGAGAGCCAGGTGAGATGCAGTGAGTGCCAGGTGAGATGCAGTGAGAGTCAGGTGAGATGCAGTGAGAGCCAGGTGAGATGCAGTGATAGCCAGGTGGGTGTCAGGTGAGATGCAGTGAGTCAGGTGAGAGTGCAGGTGAGATGCGGTGAGAGTCAGGTGAGAGTGCAGGTGAGATGCAGTGAGTCAGGTGAGTGTCAGGTGAGATGCAGGGAGAGCCAGGTGAGATGCAGGGAGAGCCAGGTGAGATGCAGTGAGGGCCAGGTGAGTGTCAGGTGAGATGCAGGGAGAGCCAGGTGAGATGCAGGGAGAGCCAGGTGAGATGCAGTGAGGGCCAGGTGAGTGTCAGGTGAGATGCAGGGAGAGCCAGGTGAGAAGCAGTGAGAGCCAGGTGAGATGCAGTGAGAGTCAGGTGAGAGTCAGGTGAGATGCAGTGAGAGCCTGGTGAGATGCAGTGAGAGCCAGGTGAGTGTCAGGTGAGATGCAGTGAGAGTCAGGTGAGATGCAGTGAGTGCCAGGTGAGATGCAGTGAGAGCCAGGTGAGCTGCAGTGAGAGTCAGGTGAGATGCAGTGAGAGCCAGGTGAGATGCAGTGAGAGCCAGGTGGGAGTCAGGTGAGATGCAGTGAGAGCCAGGTGGGAGTCAGGTGAGATGCAGTGAGAGCCAGGTGAGATGCAGTGAGGTGAGCTCCATGCAGTCATCATGTTCACTGACGTGTGTTTCCCTCAACAGACAGGAGCGTCACGTGTGTCATCGACACAGAACACGAGACAAAGACAAGAGACACACACACTTGCCACACACACCGGTGAGTCAATTCAATGTGAATGTACTCCGATCAGGCATAACATTATGACCACTGACAGGTGAAGTGATTAACACTGATTTTTTCATCACGGCTCCTGTTAGTGGGTGGGATATATTAGGCAGCAAGTGAACATTTCGTCCTCAGAGTTGATGTGTGTGAAGCAGGAGAAATGGGCAAGCGTAAGGATTTGAGCGAGTTTGGCCAGATTGTGACGGCTAGACGACTGGGTCAGAGCATCTCCAAAACTGCAGCTCTTGTGGGCTGTCCCCGGTCTGCAGTGGTCAGTATCTATCAAAAGTGCTCCAAGGAAGGACCAGTGGAGAACCGGCCACAGGGTCATGGGCGGCCAAGGCTCATTGATGACCGTGGGGAGCGAAGGCTGGCCCGTGGGGTCCGATCAAACAGACGAGCTACTGGAGCTCAAACTGCTCCAGAAGTTAATGCTGGTTCTGATAGAAAGCTGTCAGAATACACAGAGCAGCTCAGTTTGAGGCGTATGGACCAGTCAGGGTGACCTCTGACCCCGCCGAAAGCACCAACAGTGGCACGTGAGCATCAGAACTGGACCACGGAGCAATGGAAGAAGGTGGCCTGGTCTGAGGAATCACGTGTTCTTCTACATCACGTGGATGGCCGGGTGTGTGTGTGTGTGGCTTACCTGGGGAACACATGGCCCCAGGATGCACTATGGGAAGAAGATTCTTAGGGCAATGTTCTGCAGGTGTGTGATATGTGCTCGTTATTCTCTGTGTGTGTGTAACAGGTGAAGATGACTCCACACACCTTCGCAGCTGAACTGATGAGGCGTTTGCAGGAGCTGCAGATACAGACTCAAGACACTCGCGTGAGTTACTGTCACACACTGTGTGTTAGCTGTGTACTCTACAGGTTATTGATGTGCAACTTCCTGTTCTGACAGGAAGAAGAACGTGGCATGTCCAGCAGGTGTGTGACCGTGGTGTATTATTACAGCGGAGACGCGATCCCGTACAGGACGTGTGTGTGCGGTGACCCTGCCGTGACCCTGGGCCGCTTTAAATCCCTGCTGACCCGCAGAGGGCCATTCCGGTTCTACTTCCAGAGCGCGAGCGCAGAGTTCGAGTGCGGCGCGGTCTACGAGGAGATCCGCGAGGACGCCGCCATCTTGCCCACATTTGAGCGGAAGATCATCGCCAGAGTGGAGAGAACGAGCGATCCGTCATGATCCGGCTTTCCTCAAAGTCTGTTTATTTAAAGGGGCGGTTGTATGCGATGTGACTTGTGTAACTTTAGTTAGTGTGTAATGTCGCTGCTTGAGCATTAACAGTCTCTGCAAAGTTACAGCGCTGAAAGTTCACTGCAAACGGAGATATTGTCTTTTAAAGTTACCGCAGTTTATTGCCTACAAAAATGGCCGGTTTGGACTACAACGATCTTCTTCCTGGGTTGGTGACATCATAAACCCTCGCTAGTCTCCGCAGATGTGACTTCTGCCCGTAATGGGAAGGGGCGTGGCCTTAACCTGTGCTTGGGACTTCAGCCAATCAAAATACAGGAAACTACATTTGGCCATCTAACCAATCTAAGACCACTGCGTTTTTCAGAGGGAGGGGCTTCATAGAAGCAGGAAGCAAACGAGCCGTTCAAAGCACAGACAGCGGTGTGGAATAAAGGGAGGATAGAAGAAAAATACAGTGTTAAAAAAATAAATAAAATATCAAGACATGTTATACTGCGCCCCATAAACACAACCAAGCCTAAGCCAAGTTTGCTGCTGAATAAAGTCATTGGAGACTCTGTTTGAATGGTTTCTTCACCTGTTCTACAACACAACTGCACAATAAAGAGAAAGAAAACAATAAAAGCGTTTTAAAATGTGACCCAACATTACACTGCAAAAAAAAAAGCTCTTCTTCCTCAGTATTTTTGTCTTGTTTCCAGTCCAAATATCTAAAAAATATTCTTAAATCAAGATGCATTTACTAGATCAGTAAAACGACATGAGATATTTTTTCTTGTTTTCTCTGGAAAGAACTAAATCTAAATGAAGAGAGTTTTTGCTTAAAACAGGCAAAATGATCTGCCAATGGGGTGAGAAAAATAATCTTATTTCTGTTCGGAAGCAAGATTTCTATCTTCAATCAGATATTAAGATCATGCTCAATGAAGATATTTAGTACATTTTCATATCACACATGTATTATTAGTAGCAATATGACTTAATTTAGACAACTTTAAAGGAGATTTTCTCAATATTTAAATTGTTTTTGCACCCTCAGATTCCAGATTTTCAAATACTGTCCTAATAACGAACCATACATCAATGAAATATTATTTGTGATATTATTATTTACCCTTAAGGTTTGTGGTGCAGGGTCAAACCTTTTGTGTTTTTGAAAAACATACATTTGTTATTTTAGATGTTAAACGAAAGCCTTTCGTTAGCTTTAGTTTGACTTCTCTGTTGTATGTCGTGTTTTGTTTACTGTGTGCAGTAGTACCGGAGGCGCGCGGCGGGTGTCAGTGTTGCGGAGGGGCAGCGGAAGCGCGCGCTCGTGTGTGTGTGTGTGTGTGTGTGTGTTCTCAGACAGCGATAGTGATGGACCCGCTGGACGCGGTTCTGGATGAGGTGGCCCTGGAGGGTTTGGACGGGATCAGCATTCAGACGCTGTGGATGAGACTGCGCACTCGGCAGCCGGAGTTCGGTCTGAATCTGGATCCGCTCACGCAGCAGTTCATCTGGAGCAGCTTAATCCGGAGCGACGCGGTCCGCTTTTACCTGCTGCCGGAGAGCCGCAGAACCGTCGCGCTGCACGACCGGTACCGACGCTTTACCGCACTTACACGGGCTTTACGGCTGTGCTGTTGGAAATAGCTTTACTGTTAGTGGTAATGATGACAGCTAAATTATGACATAAGTTGACACTGACAAAGTTGAAATTATGACTTAAAAAGTCCTTATTATGGCCAAAACATGACATAAGACGTCGAAATTGACATAAAAGGTCAAGATTAGGACTTGAAATTATGATAACAAAGATGCCATTTATGCTAAATTGAAACTGACCCAAGTTACCCTAACCCCCAAAAATAAAAATATGACTGAATTTGACGTTAAAGTCAGGTGTGTGTTTTTAAAGTTTGAATGAGTTTGAGTTTGTAGTCTTGTTACGTCTTATAACACAATATTGATTTACCAAAACATGATTTTCCAGTTTTCATGAAGTGTGTGAAATATGATTAAAGATTAATATGGTGAAGTTGCTCAAATGTTTTAACGATGTTATAAAAGCTAGTCATGTTTAGATTTATTACATTAGAGGCGTTTACTCTCTCTCTCTCTCTCTCTCTCTCTCTCTCTCTCTCTCTCTCTCTCTCTCTCTCTCTCTCTCTCTCTCTCTCTCTCTCTCTCTCTCTCTCTCTCTCTCTCTCTCAAGCAATCGTCATTGTAAAAGCGTGATATAAATAAAGCTGATTGATTGATCTGTGTGTGTGTTTCTCCGTGTGTGTGTGTGCAGGTTTGTGGAGGTGGACCGGAACACAGGTATCCATGAGATGCGTGAGGCGGATCCGCTGGATGTGTATCCGGTGTGTGTGTTGACGGATGACCCGAGCGGCCTGCAGGGCTCCTGTGTGTTCTTCAGCACGCGGCAGGACGTGAGCGAGCAGATCCGCGCTCCGCTAGCACTGGAGGAGGCCCAGACCCGGTGAGACACACACACACACACACACACACAGAGTCAATTACACGCCAATCTCGAATCTACCGTTTCTATGAACAATACTAGAAAAGGCTGTGTCTTCACAACTATGCTCCTTTCTAGAAAGAAATGGTATCTGTGAGGATTTCCAGTCAGGATTTAGACCGTATCATAGCACTGAGACTGCTCTCATTAGAGTTACAAATGATTTACTCTTATCATCTGATAGTGGATGTATCTCTCTATTAGTGTTACTCGATCTTAGCGCTGCATTCGATACTATCGATCACAATATTCTTCTGAATAGAATCGAAAATTATGTTGGCGTTAGTGGAACTGCTTTGGCATGGTTTAAATCGTACTTATCTGACCGTTATCAGTTTGTAGCAGTAAATGAAGAGATGTCACACCGATCACAAGTTCAGTATGGGGTACCGCAAGGCTCAGTGTTAGGACCGCTGCTCTTCACCCTGTATCTGCTCCACTGGGAGATATCATTAGGAAGCATGGCGTTAGTTTTCATTGTTATGCTGACGATACTCAGCTCTATATTTCCTCACGCCCTGACGAAACCTACCAATTCACAAGATTAACGGAATGCAGAGCTGATATAAAAAATTGGATAAATAGTAATTTCCTGCAACTTAATTCAGATAAAACTGAATGTTTAATTATTGGACAGAAAAGCTCCACAAGTAGTAACCGAGAATACTGTCTAACACTTGATGACTGCTCTGTCAAGCCCTCGTCGTCAGTGAGGAACCTGGGTGTGCTCTTTGATACCAATCTTTCATTTGAAAGCCACGTTTCTAGCATCTGTAAAACCGCATTCTATCATCTTAAAAATATATCTAAATTACGGCACATGCTTTCAATGCAAAATGCTGAACAGTTAGTACATGCGTTCATGAGCTCAAGGCTAGATTATTGTAATGCTCTACTGGGTGGTTGCCCTGCTCGCTTAATAAACAAACTCCAGCTGGTCCATGATAGATAGATAGATAGATAGATAGATAGATAGATAGATAGATAGATAGATAGATAGATAGATAGATAGATAGATAGATAGATAGATAGATAGATAGATAGATAGATAGATAGATAGATAGATAGATAGATAGATAGATAGATTATTGTAATGCTCTACTGGGTGGTTGCCCTGCTCGCTTAATAAACAAACTCCAGCTGGTCCATGATAGATAGATAGATAGATAGATAGATAGATAGATAGATAGATAGATAGATAGATAGATAGATAGATAGATTATTGTAATGCTCTACTGGGTGGTTGCCCTGCTCGCTTAATAAACAAACTCCAGCTGGTCCAAACCGCAGCAGCTCGAGTTCTTACTAGAACCAGGAAGTACAACCTGTGTGTTCATAGGCCAGAGGAGAACTGAGTCTGGTTTCTCTAAGGTTTATTTTTCTCCATCATGCCCTGATGGAGTTTGGGTTCCTTTGGTCGCCTTTGGCTTGGCTTGCTCAGTTGGGGACACTAACATTATGATCAAAGTTATTCAAATAAAATATATTTATTAGGTCTTATTTAATTCTATAAACTATAATACTGATCTGCCAACATTGTCTCTCTATGATAAATTAAAATAAGCTGATAACATCACTGTTTACTCCACACTCTCTCTCTCTCACACACTCACTGACCCGTGTCTCTGCAGGTGGGGCGAGCGGCTGGTGATGGTGGCGTCGGCTGAGCTGCGGTACCGAGCTCTGATTGGTCCAGAAGGGAACCCTGAGCTCAAGCTGCCCGATCTGTGCTACTGCATCCTGGAGCGGCTGGGCCGAGCACGCTGGCAGGGGGAGCTGCAGAGAGACCTGCACACACACATCTTCAGGTGCACACACACACACACACATCTTCAGGTGCACACACATCTTCAGGTGCACACACACACACACATCTTCAGGTGCACACACACACACACACACACATCTTCAGGTGCACACACATCTTCAGGTGCACACACATCTTCAGGTGCACACACATCTTCAGGTGCACACACATTTTCAGGTGCACACACATCTTCAGGTGCACACACACACACACACACACATCTTCAGGTGCACACACATCTTCAGGTGCACACACATCTTCAGGTGCACACACATCTTCAGGTGCACACACAGATCTTCAGGTGCTGATGTGAGTGTGTGCTGTGATTGGTCAGGATGGACGCAGGGAAGATGCATTACCTGAGGAGGACGCTGGACCGGAACGGGCTGATCACGCTACAGTCTCATGTGGCTCGCCTTCCCTCTGGAGCGCAACAACACTCTCTGCTGCTGCTGCTGCGGCGCTTCCATGTGGACCGGTACACACACACACACACACACACACACACACACACACACACACACACACACACGGGCTGATCACGCTACAGTCTCATGTGGCTCGCCTTCCCTCTGGAGCGCAACAACACTCTCTGCTGCTGCTGCTGCGGCGCTTCCATGTGGACCGGTACACACACACACACACACACACACACACACACACACACACACACACACGGGCTGATCACGCTACAGTCTCATGTGGCTCGCCTTCCCTCTGGAGCTCAACAACACTCTCTGCTGCTGCTGCTGCGGCGCTTCCATGTGGACCGGTACACACACACACACACACACACACACACACACACACACGGGCTGATCACGCTACAGTCTCATGTGGCTCGCCTTCCCTCTGGAGCTCAACAACACTCTCTGCTGCTGCTGCTGCGGCGCTTCCATGTGGACCGGTACACACACACACACACACACACACACACACACACACACACACACACACACACACACGGGCTGATCACGCTACAGTCTCATGTGGCTCGCCTTCCCTCTGGAGCTCAACAACACTCTCTGCTGCTGCTGCTGCGGCGCTTCCATGTGGACCGGTACACACACACACACACACACACACACACACACACACACACACACACACGGGCTGATCACGCTACAGTCTCATGTGGCTCGCCTTCCCTCTGGAGCTCAACAACACTCTCTGCTGCTGCTGCTGCGGCGCTTCCATGTGGACCGGTACACACACACACACACACACACACACACACACACACACACTGCCCCTAAACCAGCAATTCTTAAAGTGTGGGGAACAGAGACATGACAAGTGGGGCGCGACTTTTGTTCATTTTTTGTGCCCATCTCTCTTCACCCTTTGAGCGGACACACGTGTGGGATTTGTCCTTCTGTGCCGCTGAGAGTACGGACACACACACCGGAATGTTTAGAGGTATAACTACCAGACTCTAACTTTGGCTGAGCCAGACATGCTCAATACTTGACATATATCATGCAGTGTTTTCTTCCGCATGTTTATTTTAGGTGTCAAACATCTAAATACACATAAGCACTAGTACAACAATACATTTAGAGTGTGTGGAATACACACTGGGGTCTATGGAAGCAGCAGTAACAACACACTCAAGTATAATTGGCCGACATGTTTAATTCATATCAGATACACATAGTGCAGTGCACTGCGGTGCCCCTCTCACATTATAGATCAATCATATAATGTGTGTGTGTGTGTGTGTCAGGCGGAGTAAGTATGATATCCTGATGGAGTCGACCTCTAACCTCCTGTCTGAGCTTCCTGATAAGATGGGCGTGATGATGAAGATCCGCGAGCAGCTGGTGAGCATGACCCTGATGATGTCACAGGAAGTTCTCGTCCTGCTCTAATGCGCGCATGTGTGTGTGTGTGTGTGTGTGTGTAGCGTGTCAGCGAGCGCACCTTTAAGCGTGTGTACCAGTACATGACCGCCGCTAAGATGGTGACCCTGATGAGGATCCCTCTGAAGGAGCTCGACCCCACCGGAGGCCCCTTCAAAACCCTGAGAGGTCAGAGGTCGTGCATACGTGACATCAGGTGACCCAAGCGCCCGCTGACCGCTCTCTCTGCTGTGATTGGCTGTTAGGCACTGACGTGTTCGTGCGCTGTCTGAAGCTGCTGAAGCCGTATGGACAGAAGGATACAGAGGAGGAGGAGGATGATGAGAATAATGATGAAGATGGAGAAGCCAAGAGGAGCGTCCTGGCGGAGCCACGCATCATTGAGCGGGACGTGCTGACGCAAGCCTACGACATCGGTCAGGAGTCACATGACCTAACATACTTACAGCTGCGCTTATTAAAGGGATAGTCCACCCAGAATGAACATGGCCCCATGATTTACTCCCGCTAAAGTCATCCTCTAGTGGGAGGAGTGATAGTTCTGCCGTATTAGTCATGAGCTACTTTGGCTGAGCTGTCCCTTTAAAACTCACTGTTATAGTTGTGAACGGCCCTTGAGTCACATGACTGATCTCTGTGCTGTGATTGGCTGCTGCAGTGGTGTCGACCGGGACCAGAGGGATCTCTCAGTCCGCCCTCAGAGGGAGACTTAACATCGGAAAACTAGAGGGCCGGATGATCTGCCGACTTCTGGAGCGCATCAACATGATCAAGGTAACACCTTAGACTGTAAAAAAATATGGCCGTAGTGTCCGTGACGTCACCCATAGGATTCCGATGAGCTGCCCTGAAGCGTAAAGTAGAGTCGAGCTGTAAGCCCCGCTGAGTGTGTGTGTGCCACAATTTGTACCAGGCTGTAAACATGCTGTAAAGTTATATACATTTTAACATGAGCTCAGTGAGATTCTGCTCCTTCTGGAGCCGCTCTAGTGGCCAGTGGAGGAACTGCAGTTTGCATTACTTCTGTATCCGCTTCAAGAGAGATCGCGGAAGGAGCCGCTTGGGTAACACAGGTGAGCATGCACAGGTCACCGCAACACGAGCGTGACGTGTGTGTGTGTGTGTGTGTGTGTGTGTGTGTGTGTGTGTGTGTGTGTGTGTGTCTCAGGGCTTCATGGAGGACGAGGGGCGGCAGAGAACCACCAAATACATCAGCAAACAGTTTGTGGAGCAGAGTAAGCTCAGCCTGCAGTTCACCAAAGAGCAGCAGCGCAGCAAACACCTGCGCGTCACACACCTGAGCGCACCTGAGCCGGAGTGTGTAGAGGAGGCTGGAGCGCAGGACACACAGCCCCTCAAACAGGCCAAGCTCAGCTCCAGAACTAAAGCCACGCCCCAGAGAAGTGAGTGGCCAATCACAGCACACACATGCACTTACTGTGAGTTTGGCTTTCATGCGTTTTTGTGTCGTTCAGAGAAACCCTCGGCGCGAGCGGGCGGGGCTAAAGCCTCTAAGAAGGCTGCGGTTGGCCAGAATACAGAGGATGCTGACCCTGCCCCCAGCACCAGCGCCAGCCAATCACAACACTCCGAGGAGCCGCTGCCTGTGATCGTGGAGGTGCTGACGGAGGTACAGTCCATGATAGCGACAACTATAACGATGATGTTAACAACAATTATAACGATGATGTTAACGATAACAACAATGATTATGTTAACGACAACTATAACGATGATGTTAATGATAACTATAACAATGATGTCAACGATAACAATAAGATGAGAATGTTAACGATAACTAAAACGATGTCAACGATAACAATAACGATGAGAAAGTTAACGATAACAATAACGATGAGAATGTTAACAATAACTATAATGATGATATCAACGATAACAATAACGATGAGAATGTTAACGATAACTATAATGATGATATCAACGATAACAATAACGATGAGAATGTTAACGATAACTATAACGATGATATCAACGATAACAATAACGATGAGAATGTTAACAATAACTATAACAATGATGTCAACGATAACAATAAGATGAGAAAGTTAATGCTAACTTTAACGATGATGTCAACGATAACAATAACGAGAATGTTAACGATAACTAAAACGATGTCAACGATAACAATAACGATGAGAAAGTTAACGATAACAATAACGATGAGAATGTTAACAATAACTATAATGATGATATCAACGATAACAATAACGATGAGAATGTTAACGATAACTATAATGATGATATCAACGATAACAATAACGATGAGAATGTTAACGATAACTATAACGATGATATCAACGATAACAATAACGATGAGAATGTTAACAATAACTATAACAATGATGTCAACGATAACAATAAGATGAGAAAGTTAATGCTAACTTTAACGATGATGTCAACGATAACAATAACGAGAATGTTTACGATAACTAAAACGATGTCAACGATAACAATAACGATGAGAATGTTAACGATAACTATAATGATGATATCAACGATAACAATAACGATGAGAATGTTAACGATAACTATAACAATGATGTCAATGATAACAATAAGATGAGAAAGTTAATGCTAACTTTAACGATGATGTCAACGATAACAATAACGAGAATGTTAACGATAACTAAAACGATGTCAACGATAACAATAACGATGAGAAAGTTAACGATAACAATAACGATGAGAATGTTAACGATAACTATAATGATGATATCAACGATAACAATAACGATGAGAATGTTAACGATAACTATAATGATGATATCAACAATAACGATGAGAATGTTAACGATAACTATAACAATGATGTCAACGATAACAATAAGATGAGAAAGTTAATGCTAACTTTAATGATGATGTCAACGATAACAATAACGAGAATATTAACGATAACTAAAACGATGTCAACGATAACAATAATGATGAGAATGTTAACGATAACAATAACGATGAGAAAGTTAACGATAACAATAACGATGAGAATGTTAACGATAACTATAATGATGATATCAACAATAACGATGAGAATGTTAACGATAACTATAATGATATCAACGATAACAATAACGATGAGAATGTTAAAGATAACTATAACAATGATGTCAACGATAACAATAACGATGAGAATGTTTACGATAACTATAATGATGATATCAACAATAACGATGAGAATGTTAACGATAACTATAATGATGATATCAACGATAACAATAACGATGAGAATGTTAAAGATAACTATAACAATGATGTCAACGATAACAATAACGATGAGAATGTTAACGATAACTATAATGATGATATCAACAATAACGATGAGAATGTTAACGATAACTATAATGATGATATCAACGATAACAATAACGATGAGAATGTTAAAGATAACTATAACAATGATGTCAACGATAACAATAACGATGAGAATGTTAACGATAACTATAACAATGATGTCAACGATAACAATAAGATGAGAAAGTTAATGCTAACTTTAATGATGATGTCAACGATAACAATAAGATGAGAAAGTTAATGCTAACTTTAATGATGATGTCAACGATAACAATAAGATGAGAAAGTTAATGCTAACTTTAACGATGATATCAACAATAACAATAACGATGAGAATGTTAACGATAACTATAACAATGATGTCAACGATAACAATAACGATGAGAATGTTAAAGATAACTATAACAATGATGTCAACGATAACAATAACGATGAGAATGTTAACGATAACAATAACGATGAGAAAGTTAACGATAACAATAACGAGGAGAATGTTAACGATAACTATAATGATGATATCAACAATAACGATGAGAATGTTAACGATAACTATAATGATGATATCAACGATAACAATAACGATGAGAATGTTAAAGATAACTATAACAATGATGTCAACGATAACAATAACGATGAGAATGTTAACGATAACTATAATGATGATATCAACAATAACGATGAGAATGTTAACGATAACTATAATGATGATATCAACAATAACGATGAGAATGTTAACGATAACTATAATGATGATATCAACGATAACAATAACGATGAGAATGTTAAAGATAACTATAACAATGATGTCAACGATAACAATAACGATGAGAATGTTAACGATAACTATAACAATGATGTCAACGATAACAATAAGATGAGAAAGTTAATGCTAACTTTAATGATGATGTCAACGATAACAATAACGAGAATATTAACGATAACTAAAACGATGTCAACGATAACAATAACGATGAGAATGTTAACGATAACAATAACGATGAGAAAGTTAACGATAACAATAACGATGAGAATGTTAACGATAACTATAATGATGATATCAACAATAACGATGAGAATGTTAACGATAACTATAATGATGATATCAACAATAACGATGAGAATGTTAACGATAACTATAACAATGATGTCAACGATAACAATAACGATGAGAATGTTAACGATAACAATAACGATGAGAAAGTTAACGATAACAATAACGAGGAGAATGTTAACGATAACTATAATGATGATATCAACAATAACGATGAGAATGTTAACGATAACTATAATGATATCAACGATAACAATAACGATGAGAATGTTAACGATAACTATAATGATGATATCAACGATAACAATAACGATGAGAATGTTAAAGATAACTATAACAATGATGTCAACGATAACAATAACGATGAGAATGTTAACGATAACTATAATGATGATATCAACAATAACGATGAGAATGTTAACGATAACTATAATGATGATATCAACGATAACAATAACGATGAGAATGTTAAAGATAACTATAACAATGATGTCAACGATAACAATAACGATGAGAATGTTAACGATAACTATAATGATGATATCAACAATAACGATGAGAATGTTAATGATAACTATAATGATGATATCAACGATAACAATAACGATGAGAATGTTAAAGATAACTATAACAATGATGTCAACGATAACAATAACGATGAGAATGTTAACGATAACTATAACAATGATGTCAACGATAACAATAACGATGAGAATGTTAACGATAACTATAACAATGATGTCAACGATAACAATAACGATGAGAATGTTAACGATGATATCAACGATAACAATAACGATGAGAATAACAATGATGTCAACGATAACAATAAGATGAGAAAGTTAATGCTAACTTTAACGATGATGTCTACGATAACAATAACGAGAATGTTAACGATAACTAAAACGATGTCAACGATAACAATAACGATGAGAATATTAACGATAACAATAATGAAGAGAATGTTAACGATAACTATAACGATGTTATCAACAATAACAATAATGATGAGAATGTTAACGATAACTATAACGATGATATCAACGATAACAATAACGAAGAGAATGTTAACGATAACTAAAACGATATCAACGATAACAATAACGATGAGATAGTTAACGATAACAATAACGATGAGAATGTTAACGATAACTATAACGATGATATCAACGATAACAATAACGAAGAGAATGTTAACGATAACTAAAACGATATCAACGATAACAATAACGATGAGATAGTTAACAATAACAATAACGAAGAGAATGTTAACGATAACTATAATGATGATATCAACGATAACAATAACTATAACGATGATATCAACGATAACAATAACGATGAGAATGTTAACGATAACTATAACGATGATATCAACGATAACAATAACGAAGAGAATGTTAACGATAACTATAATGATGATATCAACAATAACAATAACGAAGAGAATGTTAACGATAACTATAACGATGATGTCAACGATAACAATAGCGATGAGAATGTTAACGTTAACTATAACGATAATAATAACTATTTCTGCAGAATACAAAGAAGGCAGAAATTCACGAGACGTACCGACTGCTGAAGCGCAAGAACATGATCATCGAGGCCGTGCGCTGCAGCAAGATCATCGAGGGCTTTTACTCGTAAGACTTTTACACTCTCTTAATGAGCTCATCCGCTGTATGTCAGATAACCACCTGTGTGTGTGTGTGTGTGTGTGTGTGTGTGGGGCAGGCTGCAGAAGCTTCTGACGGAGGAGGAGAAGAAGGATGGCGTGAGCACTAAAGTGTGTAAGAAGAGTGTGGTGAGGCTGATCCGCTCACTGTCTCGAGAGGGTTTACTCAAACTCTACAGGACCATCGTCATACAGGACGGAGTACAGAAGAAGGTACACACACACACACACACACACACACACACACACACAGGTCTCTCTCACACACACACACACACACACACACACACACACACACACACTCCACAGCTAATAAATGTGTGTGTCTCAGGTTGAGTTCGTGGTTCATCCCTCCGTTACGCCTGACGACCCGCTGGTCAAAAGTGCCATAGAGCAGATCCGCATGCGCATGTCCAGCTCGGCCTCCGCAGCTCGGTGAGAGAACCACACACACACACACACACACACACACACACACACACACACACACACACACACACACACACACACACACACACCAGACATCTCGCTCCTCTGCAGCAGAAGAGATGTGTGTCAAACCTCTGATCGCTTTTGTTTCCCAGTGTCGACACTCAGACAGAAAAAGAAAAGGCCCAGGAGAAGAAGGAGAAGGAGAATAAAGCTTCATCTTCCTCACGTCCGGCTCAGAGCCTGAAGAAGGTGTCGGAGAAGATGGGCGTCACAGCCCTCAAATCCTTCAAACCCGTCCTCGGTGCGCAGCCACACACACACACACGCACACACACACTCAGCGCTTCACATTGACCGTCGGGTCTCGTGTGTCAGTTCCAGGACTCGGCCGCTCCATGGGGTTCCAGCCCAAGATGCCTCGTCTGCGAATCGTGCATTCCTTCCTCTGGTACCTGATTTACGGCCATCCAATCAGAAGAGCCGCTCCAGCCGACCCGCTTCCTGATGCTCCGCCCCAGTCCGACCCGGAGACCCCTGAGGACGCGCAGACGGAAGCCCGGTTCAAAGGTCAGTCTGGGGTCAGAGGGTGCTAACATGAGACGAGTGCCTCTCAAACACTCAAGTGTGTGTGTGTGTGTGTGTAGTGTACGTGAAGGAGAACAACTGGAAGAGGTACATCCCTCCCATCCCGCTGCATAAAGACTTCGGGTACGGATGGGCCCTCATCAGTGACGTTCTGGTGTCGCTGCCGCTCAGCATCTTCATGCAGGTCGTGCAGGTCAACTATCAGGTACAAACACACGCCATCTTTAGCGTCTCTCCTCCTGAAACGCCGCCATCTTGAATTTCATTCCGGGAACCGACACTTCACAATAATAAGCGGCAGCATAATGTTGTGGGGCTGGTTGAGTTCGTCATGTGTTGAGACAGGCAGTTATGGTAAGGGGCGGGACTTTTCCCAAACACCAATCAAAACACACCACTCCTGCCGACCAATCAGAGCACAGTGCGGGTTTCTGAAATATATATATATCATAATTTGGCGCAGTAACGTTGTGGTTGTGCTGTTTTTAGGTTGACGGTTTGGAGGAGTACCTGAATGATCCGGTGAAGAAACATTATCTGATCAGATTCCTCCCTGCTGATATGAAGAGACAGCTGCTGCACAGGAGGCAAACACACACACACACACACACACACACACACACACACACTGCCTCTAAACCTACCCATCACACACACACACAAACTATCACAGGAAACAATCTGCATTTTTACATTTTCAAAAAAAACATAATTTAGTATGTTGATAAATCCATTTACATTGTGTGGACTGTTCGCTGGTGATATTACATTGTGGGGACATTTGGTAATATAAACAAGCATGCATGCACACACACACACACACACACACGTATTGTCTCATAATGTCACTCTGCCAATGTGTTCCCTCACACAGGAAGTACATCTTCAGTTTCCACGAGAGTCTCCAGAGGCTGTGCTTCATGGGCTTGCTGCAGTTCGGACCCACGGAGAAGTTCATGGATAAGGACCAGGTGAGCGGGATGTCGCATGGTCACGCCACAGGTGCTATGTGTGTGTTATATTAAGAGCATGTTTGTGTCAGGTGTTCGTCTTCCTGAAGACCAAGGCCAAAATCGTGGACACGACGGTGTGCGACCCGCACTATAACATGGCCATCGAGACCATCCGGCCGTTCGAGAGGAGACACTACGAGTTCACCGCCGCTCAGGATGTGGAGAACTACTGGTTCGACCTGCTGTGTGTGTGTCTCAACACACCTCTAGGTACACACACACACACACACACACACACACACACACACACACACACACACACTTCTGTGGCTCTTCTGTCCGGTAAGACAAGTCAAGTCAACTTTATTTATATAGGAATATAATAATTACAATGACATTTGTTTCAAAGCAGCTTCACAGTGTTAAACAGGACAATATACACAATATATTTACATAGAGTGAAATATCCAAAATACACGCACCTAAAGGATTATTAGGAACACCGGTTCAGTTTCACATTAATGCAATTATCTAATCAACCAATCACATGGCAGTTCTTCAGTGCATTTGGGGGTGTGGTCCTGGTCAAGACAATCTCCTGAACTCCAGACTGAATGTCAGAATGGGAAAGAAAGGTGATTTAAGCCGTTTTGAGCGTGGCATGGTTGTTGGTGCCAGACGGGCCGGTCTGAGTATTTCACAATCTGCTCAGTTACTGGGATTTACACACACAACCATTTCTAGGGTTTACAGAGAATGGTGTGAAAAGGGAAGAGCATCCAGTCTGCAGCAGTCCTGTGGGAGAAAATGCCTTGTTGATGCTCGAGGTCAGAGGAGAATGGGCCGACTGATTCAAGCTGATAGAAGAGCAACTTTGACTGAAATAACCACTCGTTACAACCGAGGTATGCAGCAAAGCATTTGTGAAGCCACAACACACACAACCTTGAGGCGGATGGGCTACACCAGCAGAAGACCCCACCGGGTACCACTCATCTCCACTACAAATAGGACAAAGAGGCGACAATTTGCACAAGCTCACCAAAATTGGACAGCTGAAGACTGGAGAAATGTTGCCTGGTCTGATGAGTCTCGATTTCTGTTGAGACATTCAGATGGTAGAGTCAGAATTTGGCGTAAACAGAATGAGAACATGGATCCATCATGCCTTGTTCCCACTGTGCAGGCTGGTGGCGGTGGTGTAATGGTGTGGGGGATGTTTTCTTGGCACACTTTAGGCCCCTTAGTGCCAATTGGGCATCGTTTAAATGCCACGGCCTACCTGAGCATTGTTTCTGACCATGTCCATCCCTTTATGACCACCATGTCCCCATCCTCTGATGGCTACTTCCAGCAGGATAATGCACCATGTCACAAAGCTCCAATCATTTCACATTGGTTTCTGTACTAAAACGGTACAGCCACAGTCACCAGATCGTGTGTTCCAGGTGTGATCCGGCCGCGCCCTGGGGAAGGAAGCGCTCAGGGAGGCGAGGCTGATGTCGGCATGACGATGGAGCGCAACACCCGGCTGATGCACACGCTACAGTGAGTCAGCGCTCTGATTGGCTCAGGCTGGACCGTCCGTCTCCTGATTGGCTGATGGAGCTGTTTTTGGTTGCTAGGGGCAGTTGTGATGTGGTGGATGATGGTGTTACCCCTGGAGACGGGCAGGGCGCCGGCGGACTGGACTCGTGCTTTTACGGCCACTTGAAGCGCAACTGGACCTGGACCAGTCACCTGATCAACTCAAACAAACAGGTACACACACACACGTTTTTTTTTTTTTTGTGAATTGTGGGGACATTCGATAGGCGTAATGCTTTTTATACTGTACAAACCATATTTTCTATCCCCTTACACTGCCCCTAAACTTACCCATCACACACACACACACACTCACACACACACACACACACACACACTATTGTGGCACTATTACACATCTATTCGTGAGAATCGATCGGGTCACTTGCACCGGTGCACCTAAATATTTTTTCACATTCACACGCAGTAACTTTCAGGCGCAAATACAAATGAGCTATGTAGAGCCCTACACACACACACACACAATGTGCCGTGAGCACTGCTGCACTGTGATAATGCGTTTGTGTTGTTGTCAGAGCGCTGAAGATACAGGAGGAACTCATCACACCGTCAGACTGAGGAACCTGCTGTCCAAACACCCTCTGCCCAAACCGCCCGGTAACACACACACACACACACACACACACACACACACACACACACACACACACACACACACACACACACACACACACACACTTTCAGCATACCTGTGATTGCCCATTCCAGCACTAAGAGAGTGCGTGTGTGTGCGTGTGTGTGTGTGTGCAGCGGCTCTCAGCGGACCGCAGGTGGCGCCCCCTGCTGTGCTGGAGGAGGATGTGCGTCTGAGCTGCGAGCCGTCCTGTAGGAATCAGGAGGTGTGTGGAGGACGAAACCTGAAGCGCAACAGGCCCAGGAAAGAAAGAACACCGGCACGCAAGAAGAAGAGAGGTCTGCCACTGACTGCCATTATAATACTGTGGGGATGCATGCAGCTCAACAGGACGTGTGTTTGTGTGTGTGTGTGTGTGTGTGTGTGTGTGTGTGTGTGTGTGTGTGTGTGTGTGTGTGTGTGTGTGTGTGTGTGTGTCAGTGCGAGCGAGCAGGCAGAGTCAGGCGCAGGATGAGACAGACCAGCGAGCTCTGCTTAAGATGACCAGACAGCGAGTGGCCTGGACACACATGGAGGACAGTCTGCTGATGCTGTGCCGCGTCGCCAGCCACTTCCTCAACCGCAAGGTACACACACACACACACACACACACACACACTCTAACACAGACACACACACACAAGCAAGTCGATCTATGCTTAATGCTGTTGCGGAGAGAGACTATTGAAATCACAAAACTAAATGCACACATTTACAACACTTCTTTAATGAAAAAGAAAATACATGAGAGCGGATTAAATCTCTGAACCTTTGAGACGGTTTACTAAAGTTCTACCACTAGACCACTGGTGCTAATGCAAATATTGTTTGCAAAATGTCTCAAAAAGATTATTTCCCCACTAGAGTTTAGTTCCCTGTTCTGTTTGACCTGGTTATGGCCTGTGAATTAGTCTATTATTTTAAATTCAATTAAAATCATTCATTTTTGCATAATGATTTAATTTCTATAGGCTATATTTTAAAAAAATCGAGTAGGCAAGAGAACCCTATTTTATCAAGAACTGTTCATGTTGAAGAACGGGTAATAATAAAGACTGAGCAGATGGGATGAGTCGTGGAATGACCCAGAGTCAGCCTCCAGTAGACTGAGTTTGAGATGTAGAAGGACGTCACGGTCAAACACAGGTTTTGTTTTGGATAGCGATGTAAAAATGGATCGTCAAATAAACAGGTGCTAGATCTTGTTTTTTATTACGTCTGTTAGTTAAGACTAAACCATTTCTATCAGCACTTTCAGCTATCATTTCTCATTTTTTCACCTGTGTGTGTGTGTGTGTGTCTGTTTCTGTGTGTGTGTAGCTGAAGAGGCCGTTCGTGCCCTGGACCGTGGTTCGTGACGTGCTGCACGCTGAGTTTGAGTTATCTCTGGATAAAACATCTCTGTCTGTCAGCCGACGCTCACGCTACATCATGAAGAACCCGCAGACCTGCCTGAACTACAGGTGAACACACTCACACACACACACACACACACACACACACACACACACACACACACACACACACACAGAGAGACTCTGCGTACTGAAGTATGTGTGTATGATGGGTTTGCAGGATTTGTCTGGCGGAGATGTATCAGGATAGAGAGCTGATGGCCAAGTTCATGAACCAATCCGGCGACTATAACGACGCGAAGGTGAGACGCGAGTCTGAGTGTGATCAACTCGTGATAAATGTCTTGAGTTCAGAGTCTTTATACGATTGTGCTGGAGATCAACTCAATCAATCAATCAATCAATCAACTTTATTTATAAAGCGCTTTCTAGATTGTTTTAAAGCAGCTTCACAGTGTTAAAGGTGTCATGAACTGGCTTTTTTGTTTTTTTATACTGTTGTCTGAGGTCAACTAATGATGTTCGTGTGGTTTTTACATTAAAAAAAATCATAACTAATTAGTAATAGGCTATTTTCTACACTGGTTTTAAGGCTCTCTCCTGAACTCTGATGGGCGTGTCCCTGGAGACTTGGAAGTAAACGCCCACGGCTAGGATTGGATAAGATTTGCATATCTAGCCCCTGTCAGTTCCAGGGTTCCCGCGGGGTCTTAAAAAGTCTTAAATTCAGAAAGTTACATTTAAGGCCTTAAAAAGTCTTTAAAACGCCCAGATTTTCATCCTAGGTCTTAAATTTAATTTACCAAAGTCTTAAAACTTTTCCTTCCGTTCAGAAACAAAACCTTTTAGTTTTCTTTAGTTTTCCCGACTGCTTCATGCATTTTTACTCCTTACACTTTTCCTTCAGCTTTTCAGAAAGCTGCGATTGGCAAGCG